>NW_009716911.1:446-17332 GCF_000703405.1 Apaloderma vittatum | reverse complement strand
CACCTGACACCCACGGGCAGGATTTCCAGGCCAGCTCGCCAGTCCCACCTGCAGAGGGGCAGGGACTCCTGACCCTCAGCTAAGGAAGGGATCAGAGGTTTTCCCGCCGTGATTTCACTCCCGGGACTCAGTGTGCAATGACACCTAGTGGCTCTCCGCTCCTCTTCCAACTAGGACACCCCGGTGTGCCCAGCCGAAGGGGAAAAGCAACCTTTCGCAACCTTTGCAAAGTAAGAACGAGCATTTATTAAGGTAAGTCTTCCCTACATATAGTTTTTTGTTAAACACCGAGGTAGAGGTTTTGCTTTTATGTTGTTCGCTTTTTTATTTAAAATTCCAGAGGTTAAATGCATCTAAGCTTTTCTTTTCTGGCAATTACTGCTCCTAAAAAGTGTCAGCAGGTTTGACAAGACAAAAAAAACCCCCACAGCAGACCTTAAACCAATCCAAGTCTTATTTCTTACACTTACCAATTAGTTTTCTAATAGCTGCAGCTGTATTCTATGCAATTCCAACTACACCTTGTCACCAAAGTCCGATTTGTCCACCTGTAGTTGAGACACGGCTCCTGGGTAGGGAACTGTGTAACCTAAATTTCTGTGGGATTGTCAAAAGCCTCTATTTTGGTTTTTTGTTGCATTAAAGCATTTCTTCTGTTTACAACCAAACCAAAACAATCATAGAAAAGATATTAATTCAGGTGCCGAGCACCAAGTCTAAGAATGTTCTGTGCTCTGTGTGCGTATCACTTAAGGTAGGTGCTGCTGTAAGCTACAAAACTGCCCTGGATTTAACGCAAGCACAGGAATTAAGGACAAGCAACGAACACAAGTCAACTTTTTTATGATCTGCCTAAGTATAATGAACCATCTTTTGAGTCACACCCACCTAAGAACAAAGATAATGTAGTAGTGAGGGTTCTCCAGAGCTCACTAATGCAATGGAACAGAACTACAATTTGTTTAATGATCTAGGAAATCACTGCTGAAACTTAATCCAGTTGTATCTAATCCTATAACCTCATAAATTAAGAAGCCAAGGGTTTGGTTGTTTATGTGGCAAATACATCCATCCTCACACAGCCAGGAATTGCTGGTGCCTTCAGCTGAGGCCACACGTTGAGTAACTTCTTGAGAAGCTGAAGTGAGCCTAGAACTGCTGAGAAAACGCGTGTGAATTGAACTTGTCGGGCTGGCTGGTGCCAGTGGGATTTGCAACACCTCACGGTAGGCAAGTTTGGAATGACCTGCTCTTCATCCTGCCTGAAGAGAGGTAGGTGGACTAGCTACTGACGGTCGTGGATTCTTTTCTCATCAGGGTAACAAAGAAAACATTAGAAACTCTAAGTACTAACTGAATGACAAGAGTAGTTATTAAGAATTTGTATCATTTACCAATGCATCAAGAAATTTGTTTAGCCCTACAGTTATCATATTAAGAAATTAAAAGGTTTCCAGCTATTTTAATTGATAAAGGAGACTGAAAAAGTTGTACCTGCTCTTTCTGCAAGTAGTCATGACAACGATAAGTGGGGAAAACATATACAGCTCTGCATTCTCCTAAAACTTGACTATTGAGTTAACTGTTTCCCTTATTACTTGTGAATTATGTAAAAAAAAACCACCAAAAAATTGCACAAGCTTGCTCATTTATCTAGTAAAAGATCTTTTGAAATACGGACAGCACTTCTGAAAGTGAAACTAAGGCGGCAGCAGGCAGACATTTGTTGAAAACAAAACACATTTGGGCATGCTTAACGTAGCTGCCACACCTAAATTCAAAAAGCCTCGCAAGGGACCACCAGGAAATCTCTTCAATTACTCGCCTCAGTTATCTTCCTCTAGTTCATAGGCACAAATTCACAGGAGAGAGAGTAATATGGGAAAATAAAACAAAGAATCCTTTATTTAGTCGAGAGGACAATCAAAATGGATGTCACCACTAAGGCAGTGGTGACACTGGCACACGGCTAACAAAGACCACGACATCCACAAAAGCGAAGTCATAGTGGTACGAAAAAAAGCAAATATCAGCCAAGGATTTTTGGGAAGGTTCTACATTCAGAGCAACAACTCGAAATGAAGTCCCAATTCCAGTTCCTGCCTGGTGCGCAGGCAGCTGCAGCCAGCGCTGGCATGCCAGCACAGCGCCTGCCACACAAATCGGAACGGCTTGAGTTAGAGGGGACCTTAGATAAAACTCATCTAGTTCCAACCCCCCTGTCGTGAGCAGTGACACCCCCCACCAGACCGGGTTGCTCAAGGTCCCATCCAGCCTGGTCCTGAACGCTTGCAGGGATGCGGCATCCAAAGCTCCTGTGGGCGACCCGGTCCAGTGTCTCACCACCCTCTTAGTGAAGAGCTCCAACAGCTCCAACGCTGTGCGACAAACACCAACGGCTTCTCCAGAACACCTCAACCTCTCTACCAGAAAATAATTCTTGGTACATTCTAATAGAGAACACAACTTTAGCCACGGAGAAATTTCTAAGCAATCAAGTTAACTGACCACTGTGGTAAATAATGAGAAACCTTGTTTGACAGCAGCCTACAAAGTTATTAAAAAAGGGCAAGAGGCATTCTCATTTGAAAGCTGCTGTCTCTAGTGAAAAGCATGAGGATAATTTCTATGGAACTCAGAATCTAGAGATTCTACCGCCTTCTCTTGCACAGCTCAGCTCTTGAGAACATGGATTGTTTCAGTGCCATGATGTTTGAGAACCTTCCTAAATTTAAATTTCCATTGTGCGTAAGTAAAGTGCACAACTTTAAAGCAAGTGAGTTGTAAAAGTCTTCAAAAACATCATAGAAATCGTTCATCATAAACCAAACCATTTGAAATCAACAACTCTGCTGAGGGCACGAGGGGGTCAGCGCAGCACAAAATCTCCCAGCCCGGAGCGCCTGGGCCGGTGCCCAAGCCTGCGAAGTGCCACCGCGGGTGGACGCCCAGGAAGACGCCCGATGAGCTGACGGGAGCAGTGACATCATCAGCACGTTCTATCTATCGCTACTTTCATGTTACGGGGCTGCCAAGTCAAGGGACTATTTTGAGCTCAGGGTGCTTCAGGAGAAGCTACACTTGTGTGCGAGGAGTGTTTCAGGGACCCTGTTCATTTAACGTAAAACACCTATTACAGACAGTTTGTCGAGTTGCAGTCTCTACAATGCACATTCACTCTTCCGTATCAGGATTAGATCAAACATCTCGTTAGGATTAGCACGTCTCTAATGATGCAGGCAGCTTAATTAAATAGCTGCACTCTGCTGCTGTATGAAACTTCCCAAAGCAAATTGTGCAGGACAAGAATTTCACCTCCTATATAGCACTTAAAATGGGACGACAAAATCCCTGAACTCTCTATTACCTCCTTTCTCAGAGCTACTACTATTTTCTCTAGAGTTATACATTCATTTCTTAGAGCAACTGATCCTCTGGGAACAGAAAGCTTTTAATTCCAGTTTATCCAATGGCTTCTGGCATATAAAGATCTGAATTTTAAACATGGTTATCAAACTGCTTGATAAAGGGAAGTTTTGACCTACTCACAAAGCTGCCTTTCTGCAACTCCTACCACTGGTCTCCACACAAGATACTACTTTTCACCTCTGCAGGTAACTCCCGTTTGCTGCTTCTGGCATCAGGCTCCAACAATCTTTCCTGACATCAAGAGTAGGGTCTGTGGGCTGAAGCCCTAACTCCAAATCTAACTGCAACACGGGAACTGGGTCGCTGGGAATCCAGCAGACAGAAAGGCGCTGCACCCGGGAGGGGAGCACAGGGTAATCTGGGTGGTTTCTCAGGGGAGTTTTCTGTGGCGGTTGTGGTTTAGGTTTTGGAGGGGGTTTTGGTAGCGGAGCTCTTCGACGCTAGTCAAATTCAAAAGCGGAGAAGCAGAACATCGAACTGAACTGAGGCTTACACTCACTTTTGCTCATGAGGAGTAGTTTCAGAGAAATTGCTGCCTACAAGATGCAATACTACATCCTGAAAAAATCTTCCATGTTTTCACATGTGACATCTCCTTAGAGGGCAGCACATCCTATTTGTCTTGAGTTTCCCACTTTACCCGCTGCAAGTAGAACACAAGAAATCATCTAAACCCTTTGTGGAACTTCAGTGTGTTTTATCCTTGAAAAAAATCCACATTTTGTCAATACTAGTAAATTAGACAAATTCTTTTCACTCCTTTTTGCTTATGTTTTCTCTTTTTGAGGTGCTGGGTGGGAGGAAAGCCACCTCACTTCAAGTTGCACAAAGGAAGCTGATGGCAAATACAGAGTGTGGATATTTTCCTCTCCTTAAGAATTCTCCTGAAGTTTCAACATTTAAATGTACCCCCTCGTAGCCAGAGTCAAATCTACCCAGCTGTGGTTCTGTATTTTAAGACGATAGCTTCATTTCAGAAACCTTTTGGTACCAGCATTTCAAGTAATGGAAAGTAAAACAAGCCTCGCTCCTCCAATCTGTCCGATTTCTAACCGGAACAGAAGTGTTGCAGTACTTGGAGAAAAAGCTCTGGGCTGGGGCTATGGTCAAACCAGGTGATTTTGTTTCAAGATTACATTAAACTATTGCAAAATTTTAGCTATGACAACTGTGGCTGTAGTATTTGGTATTTTTAAGGCAATCACAGTTTTTCTTAAAGTTAGATCAATATTTTATTAGCTGCACTGTAACAGTACCATACTTTTGAAAACATACTAGCTGTTACAGCTTTTTAAACCCCCATAGAAGGATGTTTTGTGATTGAGTCCAAAACCTTTGGAGCGATGGATGGGTATCAGCAAGCTATGCCAGAATCCCAAGCATAACGCCTGTTACAGCGTAATTACAGTCATCTTGTAACTTCTTAATACTGGCACAAGATGCATATTCAATTTGTTTACTAAATTAAGTAAATGAATCACAGTTTGCAGTTCTAGAGAATTACATAATTCCATTTCATTTAAGTGAAACGCAAACATAGACAGTGACCAGAACGTCATTTAACTTTGTCAAGCATCACCAAGATTAAGTCTTGAGATGTTTGTGACAGTTTTATTATGCAGGTCTGAAAAAAAAAGATTTCATGTAAACACGTAAAATTTTAGATTTAAATGGTTTAACCATAAAAAAACCCTTGTTCCCAAAAAGGTATTGTATTGTTATTAAGAAAATTCATACCACACCAAACTTTGAAACAGTAGTTTTCTTTATATGCAAGAAACGATGAACAGAACTTGTCCCTCAAGCACTGAGGTGAACAGGTGAGCTGCAGCCAGCACATCCAGGAGAAAGCGGCACTTGCAGTTACACCAAAATTTTGAGGAAGATTTTAGCAGCCACAGTAAAAATCCATTACTGTTCATCCTATTGAAGAAAATCAATCAATCTGGGATCAAGCTAAATTATAACCCAAAACTTTCAAACGCAGAAGGCTAGACACAATTGATCTGGCATAAGGCAAAGTTCTCTTCATAAAATAGTGAAGTTTGGAATTTTTCAACTAACTTTATGGAACACAGCTGTATTTCAATTTTTTTCAAACAGTGAAGCGTTTCTCCCAGAGCAAGGGGAATATGGACAATAAATTCTGCAACTATTTCACCAGCCAGCTACAGGAGGTGAAGTGCAGCATGCACAGCCCCAGCAGCACAAGGAAGGGCGATGGCTTACGCAGCCAGGAGAACGAAACCAGGGGCACCATGGATTTGCTTGAAGCAGAAACCACATCAGAACATTTAGAATGTTTATTAGAAATCTGTTTCTCTACAGACATTTAAAAAAAAATACTCCAAGAGTAATTTTGGGAAAGACCAATTACTGTTTTTCCTTCCTTGGTTGTGGATTCTAACCCACTTTTGAATGCTGACCTGAGAACCAGCACTATGACTGAATTACTGCGAAGGCTCAGCCTCTTGCCTGATGCAGCTCCAATTTGACATTTGTTTGACAAACCTTGTAACTGCTGCAAAAGTCAACGGGGAGTAAGATTAGATGGAAAGTAGTAATGAATGTCAACCTGTTGTATGGTAAATGCTAGCTTAGAAGTTGTCTAACTCTTAAGTTTCTGCATCTGACACTAGGTGCTTCCCAAAAATTTTGTTCTCCTTTTTTTTTTTTTACTGGACATTTTGTGTAATCAGTTCCTCAATAATAAAGGCACTCAAACTGCATTTCCAGAAAGAAAATTTCAGTTTGACTTTGACAGTGCGCCCATACTCCCCTCTGTACCTAAAGTTCTGACTCTGAATTCTATATTCTACATGCACAGCCTTTGGAAGGCACACATGTAGGGAAGCAATAGTGCTGTAACCTTATTCTTCTGCTGATAATGTGACTATAATACAGCACTTGTAAGCCACAACAGGTTGGTTGGTTGGTTTTTTTCTTCCAATTCTCATCCTATTGCTGCAGTTACTTAATGCTTTCAGTCTTGTTTCTGCCCTTCAATTTTACCAAATGGCAAATACAGAGGAGGGGAGAAAGCATCCGATACTCAACGCTCTGCCTTCCAAGAAAAGCGCGACAAGCTAGGTGAGCAAGCGAGGAAGTTATTAACTAAGTAATAAATGCACAAATCTACAAGGTCACTGCTGTCCAAAGATGAGGAAAAACTCAGAATTCGCCCATTATACAACATTCAGTTGTTTGCACAAAACTACTCTTCTGCATTCTGGAAATCATTTAAAAGTAGTCTTTGTCAAGCTGTTTGCACATCTGTCTAATTTTAGAAGCTTTCTTAAGGACATTCTTGTATTTAATACAAGAATACAAACTGAGTGCAGATCTAGAGCCACTTTGGAATCTAAGTCAGTTTTGTCAAACCCAACCTTAAGATTTTTTTTTTTTTTAATTAAACCATGTAATTGATCACTCATGATTACACACTGCCCCTAGAAAAGTGCTTTTCTCTACTTCCTGTATTTCCCTATTTTTCTGAAGGAAGCTTAATAAGCGTTGGTTAAAATGCTGTGTTGCAATTTGCAAAATAAAAATCATGCAAATTGCCAACGTAATGTTCCGATAATGTAACAGAATTAGTTTTGAAACTGCACTAGGACATCTCAGCATATCTCATGCTGCTCTGTATTCACTTCAGCACAAAGCTTCATAGTTAAGCATCCAGTGAGATGGATTCTGGACTCCATGAATCGGTGTGAGGTTGTTATATTTCATTCACAGAATCTGTTCTTAACTGTATTAGCACACTTGCTTTAGTTCTTCTTTCCACTTCAGCTCAGCTGTCCTTGACCTTTCTAGAACAAACCTCTCTTCGCTATCACCACCGCTGCCAGCACAGACCTGCAGTTAGAATCCCAGCGGAGCTTTGCAGCTTGTGCCCCGCTCCGCGCCTTCGCTCCACTGTCGGTGTGCCTCATCAGGCGAGCAGACCTCAACAATTGGGAACTCCTGGCTTATCTCAAAGGGAGAAGAAAATCTGCTCTCCCTCATTTCCTCTCCAACACACTGAAAGAGCGACTCCTATGTTATTTCTACAAAGCAGCAGGTGAAAAACTTGACTAAACTTCCTTTCTGGCAACATAATCTTGCCATACGGTAAGACTTAGTAAGTTACAGAATACCTTTCCTATCAGTTACAAAAATATATACATAAAAAAAAAAAAAAATCAGTGTAGCTGTTTATCCTTGCATAAGATTACATGACAATTTTTTAATTAAGCAAAATACTATTGTAATAGTAAAAAGTTTACCTAAAGCAGTATCAATTTGTTTGGAAGAAAGTTTCTGAAGTAAATTGGAAGTCTGCTCCCACAATACTATCTTTTAGTAAAACAGCAATTCAAAGTCTTCTGCCATACCATTTCTACAATAACCACTTGCAAAGTAGCTGAACGGGAATACCCCATGAAACTCCACTTTCCTTTAAAACATAAAAAAGAAAGTCTTCTCTTACCTTGAAAGGCTCTAAGTGCCCATCTCAGCAGGCACTAGTAGCCACTGCCTGCAGCCCGTGTGCTTTGCTCCCGACAGGCCTACCCTGGGATGTCCAAACCTGACGTGCCTTCCCGCGCTCCCCACTCATTTAGCCATTCCTTCGTGGCAAACCAGCCAGGATAAAGAGGCCGAGGTTTTGTGCTGGCCTCAAGGTTAACCTGGTCAGAGAAGTCACTTTGAGCAACAGCAAACACACTTACCTCCCCAACTTCATCCCGCACGGACACAGCACAGAACCCACACAACTCCTCTGTCTACGTACACTGGACGTTCCAAGGAAGTCTTTCAGAAGAGCTAAGTAATTTTATTTGCTGTTCTTGACACATAGACGAGTTACTGAAGCTGGGGCGTTAGGTGTGGAAGACAGAAAAATAGCAGCAAGATGCTAGGTTTTACCACAATGCTTAGCGTAATTTTTTTTTTTTAAGTGACAAGATGCTTTTTTTTCCTGTTGCAGTTTCAGGCTGCGGCAAGCTCAATAAAAATGCACTAAGCATTTGTCTATTCCTGAAGTACTACAGGCATATAGCAATTTATTAGAAACATGAAGCATGTAGCATTAGAACTTAAGGATCACAAAAGTGACAAGCTCCTCCTGTTAAATGTTGGCAATATCCCGTTGTAATTTTTAAAGAAGATTTTTTTCAGTTAGCTAGTTCAGGCACAGAATTTGTAATCCTTCTAGAACTACTGAAATAGTCTGACACATTTCGTTTTTCCACGGGTGTTTTTTGTAACGTTACTCACAGAAGTCATCACTGGCTTGATTTTAATATTACCAGTATAGCATCAGTAGGAGTACCTCTGGATCGTGCCCTACCCAACTTCTACAAAATTCAGGCTGGCTTAAGCTTTCAAATTTTATCTTTAAAGGCACCAAAATCTGCTACAGCAGAAAGACAGCAAAATCGGGGGTGAAGTCGGGAGAAGCAACCACAAAAATAATGCAGTCTTTCAAAAAGCAAGTCTTTTCCATTGAGTAATGCTAAATATGCTAGTAAGATATAAGCAGGTACCTAAAGGTTTCGTTACTATGTGTAGGACATGTTCCCTTACAACTTTTTCTTCGGTACTAACTAGTGAATATTCTGTCACACAAAATCAGCATTTGATAATACCTGATTAGCATTTTTGCCCAAAATCTGTAGTGCAAGTGAAATATTTTCATTACACCTCATTGACACAGTCAAAACTAAAGAGGTTTAGAACTTATTTTAAATGAGAAATAACTTCATATCAAGTTAAACTTGAGGTAGCCTAATTTAATTTAGGCATAACGAAAGTAAAAGCTAAATAAACTTGTTATTTATCCCTTCAATAATTTAATCTGAAAAACATCAGGGAAGAAGGACAATCTTTGTAATAATAGTTCACAGCCTTATCCTTTTGACATGGGCTCACTTTTTACTATAATTTTTAGCATTTGGGTTTTGAATTTCTGCTGTCATTATGTGCAAAAATATTGCCATGTTTCTCAGCTGGAAAATACTAAACTCTGAATCTCCAAATCAGTAGATTTCACTTTAAAAAGGTGCAAGACCTTATGTGCAAAGAGAAAGGACTCTGCCTCGGTCAGAACGACTGAAGAAACACAGAAAACCTCCGTGCAGTTTCCTCTGCAGTTCATTACATTACCCACAAAGAACCTAGTGGAATAAAAGGAAAGAATAACAGTGGGAAACCTCTCTTTATGCTTTGATATTGGTTACCATCTCCCCCTAATTTCCTGTTGTGCAGGTGGAAAGCATGAAACTCAAGCTTTTAGGAAAACCCACATTGCCTTTATTGACAACTTCCTGGGGAACAATTAATGGGAGAAGAAAACAAATCACATTTGAGGAGAAAAAAAAATAAAATAAAAATAAAAAAAGCTTAGCAATACTTCCCCCAAACGTTCCCTTCCCCTCCTCCCAGCGGTAAAAGGGCATGCTCTCCAACACTAGGTACCTCTGCACCATAATTTCCACCTGGCTTAATCTTTGATTCTGCATTCTCTCCCTTCTAGAAATTTTACTAAAGTGGTATTTCAGAACAACGATGTAGAAAAAAAGAAAAAAAAAAAAAGAGTGAATTTACTACAGTTTTGTTTGAGGTCCTTCTCACTCCATCTTGAAACAGCAAATACAGGAAAAAAGTGTTAAAGGGAATAATTAATTGGCACGGAGACTTCGAAACAGATATATCCTCTTTTTGTGGGTGTAACTGTAAAAAAGGACTGCACAAAAAGGCTTGAGGAAGTGAAGCAAGCACAGCGACCTATCTAGAACTTTTTTTTCTTTTATTGGGGAACTGGAAGCTCCTTTGACAGGAGCAGGCCTAAAGTAAACTCTACTGAAAAATTTCAGACCTTGGGAGGCTCCCACTGTTCATTAATTTTCTAGGCCCTGATGGTTCAGGGCAGATTTGGGATCTGTTAGTAATAGTAGTGAAATAATAACAGGTAATTGCAGATACAGTTATTCAATTGAATTAGTATTTAAATACTTCCATCGAGTACCTTAACTCAATTTACATTTTAAGTAATCATTTGGCACATGGAAAAATTCTCCACTATTATTTCAAAACGAGAAAAAACTAGTGTGGTTCTCTTCAGCCTGACTTTTAAATAGCAAACAGATGCCAGCAAGCCTCCTGATTTTAAGGTCAAACATGAAGAACAAGTGATATTACACTGACAAATTCTATGATTATTTTTACAGTATGGGTTGTAGACTGTAGCTTTTAAAACCATAGCTTGAACTGGCTATAAACCTGCCATTCTTTCAGCTCTTGACAATTGTTAAACAAGTGTAAACAAGATGTACCCCTCACGGCTTTTTTCCTGCCCTCAATTTTTATGCAGTTAGTTTTTATATACACACTTTTCCAGTAAAACCATATCTACATATGAGAGCGCAGATAAGTTCACTTAACAGTAGAATCCTTAAGGCTTAAGTTAATATTGATGCACTTTTATCTAAAATATAAACAAGTTGCTGAATCTCTGCCACGCTTAAGCAGCACAATAATATTGGGGTTTAAGGTTTATTTTACTACACCAATATTTACGTGCTGCTAGGGCGGAACAAGTATGATAACTCTTCTATTCATCCACATGTCAGGAACACAAATTTGTTCATAAGAAATTTCTATTAGTATCTTCAACTGTTTCTCTTCCTTAAATTTCTAAAGCAGCAGATAATGATTCGCATCTTCGTTAGAGCATGCAAACCATGATGTGCTGCTAGAGTACTTTAAGGCCTCCAATACCAGGCTTAAAACCTAGAGAGCATTTTTTTTTTATAACCATAAGTAAAAATAAGGCTTGACTTCAAAAAATTCACTTTAAAAGTGGTGCTTATTAGTACACCAACCTGTAAAATTAAGAACCTGTTATGGTCCAGATCAATCCCATGGCTTCGCAGAAGAATACCAACATCCTTGAATGTCTTTTTCTTTCCATCGATGTGGTAGACAGAGGAATTATCTCTATAGGCAGTTCTAGATACACAAAAATTGCTGTTAGGAATAACTTCGTAATCATCTCCTTCCTGTTTTGAGGAAAAACAAAGCCAGAAAAACCAATTACTACATCATAGGTTTACTTCATATTTCAAAATTAAGCATAGAAATTTTATCATGTTCAGGTTTTAAGTTAATTGCTCTCTGAAGTGGAAACTGTCTTAAAGCTGCATATCTCAAAAGAAAAAAAAAATAAATAAAATGACACAACTTGATAACTGGACAAAAAATAGCCCAAATAATTTTAACTGAATGGCCTTCATATTATGCCTTTCCCATCTCTAACACAAGCTATTACTTTGAAAATACTTAATTTACTCTCTTTGCCACTGCTTCAAATCACAAAAGGCCTGCTTCAAATTTTTGATAAGGAAGTCTTGAATGACTTAACTAGTGTTGGCATTTTAAACTCCTCTTTTATAGCACTAGGAAAAGGAGCTACTGTAGCTGAGTAGCTCTAAAGAGAAACTGTAGAAGATAAAAAAGCAAAACATTAAAGATGTGACAAATATGACATCATCAGTTTCAAAAGCTACCTTACACTTACCTACAAAGCAGCAACTAAAATAAAGCTGGCCCAATCCTTTAAAAAGTTAAAAATTGATACATGCTTCTCGTGAAGACTTTAAGTTAAGCCTGCCACTTTCCCAGATTAACCCCCAAGAGTATAATCAAAGTATTATTTAGTATATGCAGAAGATTTTTAGAACATAGAGTTACGTCCTAGATGTCAACAAGAAGTAGGAAAAAAATATATTTTTTTTTTGGTCTGGTCATTATAAATATAAGCAAAAGGTACATGTGTATGTGTATCAAGTCAAAGACCAAAAAAAAAATAAATCTGTCTTTTAAAACAGTTTCTCCAAAGGTTGTATATGTTGCCACTTTGACAATTCAAAAAGCATGCTAGTAATGTACATTTCCCACTATTCTAACTGATCCAAAACTCGACAGTTGATACTTCAGATAAAATGTGTGCACAAAAAGTAAATTTAAATGAAGTGAGAGAAAAATTCTTTGCACTGTAATTGTAACAAATCAGAAAAAATACCCAGAAGCTTTTATCAATACACAAAGTGCAAAGCAAAATTACTGTCTTTTTTCTTATTTGCCAACACTTTCTATTTTATCCAAACAAAATATGAAGTTAAAAAAAAAAATCTAGTAGTAGGATGTGAGGTCCAGAAGCTCTGATGAAAAATCCATTTTAAAATTGCAGGCATGTTTACAGTATGTAAAGTGTAAATAAGAAAGTTTCAGATTCATTATATTTGTCTAAATTTAGATAACCTAAAATAGCTTCTATTTGGTTTGAAAAGTTTTGCCTAAATTGATTTTATTTCTTAATATATATGCTCATATTACAAATATAAGAATATATAACATGTCCAAACAGACTTATAAATTTCCAGGGGTCCTATTAATTTCAGAAATGTTTTATTTTCTTGGGGTAGATGAGATGACAACTCTAAAACGACTTCTGAAAATTAATATTACATATTTCTAAATAGATTTAAAACAGACATGTATCAGATATTCGTCTTGTAGAAAATAAAATATTAGTAGTGATTTTTTTTTTGTAAGAACTGCACTACTCAATAGAAGAATTTTTAAACTAATTAAGTTTGAATTAATGTTTTACATCCTGAAGGTAAACTAATTATGCTGTAAAGTTTTCCACAGCTCAGAATAAAATAACCAAATATTAGAAGTTTTCAATTCCCTAAAGAAAAAAAAAAAAGGTCCCACTGTTCTGATTAGCAGCATACATACCTTGTCAACGATCTTTTGGAAGTGGACTTCCACAGAACAGCTCTGGATGTCCGTATGTTCATCAGAATTATGGATCAGCACAGAGAGTTTTTTGGATCTGATTTTCTGTGCTCGATACCCAAACACAAAAAGCATTGAATCAATGACATTGGATTTTCCACTGCCATTTGGCCCAATAATACATGAAAAACGCTGCATAATAGAAGGAAAAAAAAAAGAAAAGAAAAGAAATTATATTCAAAGGGAAGCAGATCTTGGCCAGTGTACATCACCCATTTCATACGTGAACAGTTTAAAACACAATTATTCCTAGTGCCTGAAACTGCAGACTGTTTGATAGCTTAGTTTTTACTGCCAAGGGTAAAGCTGTACAACTTCTTTAATAAAAAACCCCACACCTCAACTCGGCTTTCCAAATTTTAACTTGTTAACTCAAAGCGACACTGCATTTAGCAAGCATGTTTGCAAGGAAAGTTTCATGATTAGCCACGTAAGTCTCTTGTGGGCACTAAAAAACAGTCTCATTCTTCAAACACACCCCTAAAGTTCTCCAGCAAACGAAATAAAGAGAAAAGTGTGCTTTTTGAAGGTTTACTGACGAATTAAAATCGTACAATGTCAGAAAGTTGCATTTAACTTTTCTCTACTGCCCAATATTGAAAATTTAGAATATCACTACATAAGTAATTCTAAAACTTAAATATTTCTCTGTTATTTTGAGGTAAGCTTTACATGAAAATACAGGAAGAAATACTAACACACAGTGAAGTCTTACCTTCATTTTGAAAACGCTTAATATAAAAGAAAGATACCTTATGAAAAGGTCCCAAAATTTGCTCCCCTGCATAGGATTTGAAGTTCTGGTTTACAATATGAGTTATCATGAGACGAGGAGCACCAGCTTCGTTGGTCATTGCTGGAGGTGGGGGAGGAGGGATGCTACCCAAAATCTCTTCTAAACTTCGATTATCTACCACCTCAGTTGAGACTGCTGCTAAAAATCATCCAAAATAGAAAAAAAAAAAAGCTCTCAATGACTAGACACTTTTAAAAATGTTCAACTGGAAAAGCAAACATCACTTCTGTATGAACCAAACTTACACTTTTGCCCACAATTACTAAAATAAGCTAAGCTGAATTAAAATTCGTCTTTCCACAAACTGAATCTTTAAAAACAGATACTTAAGACGTCCCATCGATGCACTCGTGGGTCTGTTCTTTCATTATGTAATTCTTATTCTAACACACTTTAATAGGCACTCTGCAATTACAATAGCTACAACCGTCACAATAAGCCTACAAATCCGAAACAGGCAAAGTCTTTCTAATTAATAAGCGCAAAGCCACATTTCAGGCGTGCTCACAAGTCACTCTGCAAGATTTGGGGATCGCTGCACAATGCTCTGAAAGCTGTAATGACAGCACAAGCACTCTGCAAAGACAGGAAGTTCGTTACGAAAACAAACTGGCCCCCTGGATATCAGCTAGTTGTAAGCAAAGCAGCTTTTCAACAGCCACCAGCGACTTTTTCTTCCAACAGAGAATAGCGTTTGTCACCAATTTCAACATACTAATCTATCTGTCAAATACCTTGCTTTAATAATCACTTATCTGGCTACCTAAAGAGACACACACTGCTTTTCTCCCCAGACGTTATCAGCCAAAACTCAACTCCAGAAAATACACTGCTTTGTGAAGAAGAAAGTCAAATCATTTAAGAGTTAAGTAAATAAACTTGACATTTATTCCATTCCAAGAAATCCCCTACCATTGGCTGCGTATAAATTTGAAAAATTCTGCTGCTGTCCCACAATCTTCAGTACAATGTTACAAATGAAGAATATGAAATAGGGTGTATTAGGAGAAAGTCTACAAATTGCTTTTGCACTTGTACTAAATCACTGGTCCAAACACTTTAACTCTTTGCAAGCCCTCTTCACCATTTAGAAAAAAACAGTGTAAATTTGCCAGGAGTCAAGGTTTTCAATACTCCTTTCGAGAAGAGAAGAGAATTCCTATCTGGAACAACTGCTAAATTCAACTGAACGGTGTTGCTAAACAGGCACTATCGTCAAGCTTACACACCAGAGCCACAATTTTCAGACCTACCTTGCGGAGGTACTTGGCCAAGCTGCCTGTCTCCTTCGTTTTCCACTTCCATGTCACTGACGGACTCCTCTAAGGGCTCTCTGCCTTTCCGAGGGGCTGCTGTCGAAGTTTTGGTGCTCTTGCTTGGCATGATCTTTGCTGGCTCTTCCCCTTCTATTCCAAGCAATCAAACTACTGAAGGGATCTAGCTCCTTTGCTAACACAAACAAGAGAACCCCGTGATCTACACATCGAACTGCAATCCCCTACGGAATATACCTACGTGTTTGCCCCAGACGTGTGACTAATACAGAAACTAAAGATTGGAGGTAGCTTGAAGACAAAAATCCAGATTTTAAACGAAATCTCACGATTAGCCTCATAATAATATACTTTAAAACACATCAGGCTCCAAAACAACGGAGCAAGCCTCATCTGTAGAAACAGCATTAATGTACCTACTGAAAACTCACACAGCCACGTTCAGTGCAGTTACTATGCTGGGGACAAAAGAGTTAAAGACGCATTTGCAGTAACAAACTCAGTAGCCATATGTCTACACTCCTCTAGAAGCACTCTTTACAGACACATTTCAGACCTGACACACATTTCACTTTCAGCAGTCCACCCCGACCGTATATTTTATATATACAGACCGATAAACAGACAGACCTGCATAATTATAGCAGAAACTTGACTCTTCAACAGTTTAAATCGACACACTCATGTCACAAAATATCACACAACCCCTACTACCAGCATTCAACATTTCACAGAGAAAGCAAAAGAAAATACCTTAATCTAGCTGGGATGTTAAAGTTAACCGATCAAGAGCAAAACATTACAAAAGTCCATCAGCTGCCACTTAAGCGCAGATCCCAAAAGAAGTATAAATAGAAAGCAACCGAAAGACGACTGCAGGAGCGAAACCCTCTCCAAAGAGTTTAAATTGCAGCAAGTGGCGAAGTTAGTTCACAGAAAAACAGACATGAGAAAGTTTACTTCTCGCAAGATAAAAAAACTGACGTGGTTAGAAAGTCATCTTACAATTGGTGCCAATCATTTGACGTTTTCAGACCTACCCCCAGCCCACACTCTCATGAGAGCCCTTCACTTGGGACAATGGGGGAGGGGGGAGAAACGACAGAAAGAATTCATTTTAAGTCAATTTGCATCTATGCCCCGTTCAGAAGTGTTCCGCAATGGCTGTCTCGGACAATTACAGCCTCTCAGAGCACCAGATTTTTATTTTTTATTTTTTTTTTCCCCCTAAACTGCTCCACTCCAACTCGAATTGTGCAATACGGACCTATTTACCTTACCAACCCTTCCCGCCGCGGATACTGCAACAGAGCGACCAAGCTTAAAACCGCCGGACCTCACCTTTTTAACTCGCGATAAATCAGCTGCCACAAGCTCTCCTCTACCAAATTTAACAAATTCGGGCCCAGCCCCTCCCCCGAAGGTGTTTGTTAAAAGCATCTCTCGGCGCTTTGCTGCCAAGGGCCGTTTTGGTCGGGGGCATGGTGAGAAAGAGACGGGCGGAAAGGTTTCCTCACCAACAGCCCGCTGAATCCGGCAGC
>NW_009716911.1:0-396 GCF_000703405.1 Apaloderma vittatum | reverse complement strand
TCCTCCAATCCATCCGTTAACCTAAGAAGTCCAGCTGCACCCTTGTCACGGTCGTTACGGGCTTCCCCAGGGTTGCTCTCTCTCGCTCCGGGCAGAGCGAGCGCCAGGAGGGACCCCGGTTTGTACCACGGATTAAAATGGGGCCTTTGGGCTACCGAAACGTACTTCCCTGTCCGAGGTGGGTCTCCGATTCACCGTCCCTAAGGGCACAGCGGCAAAACTTGGCCTTTCTCCCCTGGGCAAAACGGCGAACTCGAACCGAAATTCGTTAGAAAAAAAGCGCGGGGCATGCTGGGAAGGGAGGAGGCCGGCCTCCCGCGGGTTTGAAAGCCGGAAAAAAAAAAAAGAGAAAAATAAAAAAATAAAAAAAAAGCGCAAGGAAGCCCCGCTCCCCGC
>NW_009716910.1:4035-5499 GCF_000703405.1 Apaloderma vittatum | reverse complement strand
ATGGGCAGGGCAGGGAGCAGGGGCTGCGTTTGTCCCCCGCAGCACAGGAGGCATCTTGTCCTTGCAGGGACATGAGCACAGGGGACAGCGTGGGCACGACCTGCCCCAAAAGCAGGCTCCTGCCTTGCACCCATGTGGGCGATGGGCATGGAGTGGGGATGGGGACAGTGCTGCACTGCCCCGCGATGTGACCTCGTGCTCTGGGGACAGCACGTCCCAAGCTGGCTCTGCAGGACATGCTGGGGGTCCCAGTGGCCGTGCCTGCCCCGTGGCAGCGTGTGGGAGGAACGTGTCGGGAGGGATTAGGGCTGTGTCTAGAAAAAGGGCTAATTCTGAGCCGGAGGCGCGGGGCGGCTCAGCGCAGCTCCCTGGTGCCACTGCTCTGGCAACGCGAACAAAAACGCTCCATCCGAGCCGCTTGCGCGCCGGCGGCCGCCAAAATCAGCTTTTGAGTTCCCAAATCTGGCAACTCCAAGTTTAACCCTGAACTTCGGCGAGTTCAGGCGACAACTCACCTAAAAAAGAGGCTGCCCTGGTGCTCGCAGCAGCTGCCAGGCTGGGGGGCCAGGGGTGTTAATGAGGTGCCCCATCCCTGTCTCATCGCGCCAGAGCTGGCAAAAAAG
Source organism: Apaloderma vittatum (assembly GCF_000703405.1). Taxonomy (NCBI): domain Eukaryota; kingdom Metazoa; phylum Chordata; class Aves; order Trogoniformes; family Trogonidae; genus Apaloderma; species Apaloderma vittatum. Next base: position 4,876 of record NW_009716910.1, on the reverse strand, counting down.
GAGAAAGATGGGCAAAAATGATGCTAGCGCTTCTCGTGTGTGGCTTCCAGGAGGATTCATGCTTCCTCCTGCCTGCTGTGCTGTGGGGGCTGTGGGAGACGTTCTGCCCACGTTAGGGAAGCTCTGGGCTCCTGGAGCTATCACCGCGGGTCCCTTGTCGCCTGGGAGCAGAGCTGTGCATGAGGAGGAGCCCCAAGGGGGCTGCAGGAGTGGGGGACACAGGGCGTGCTTGGTGTTCCCCCTCCCAGTGCTCTCCCAGGGGGTTGTATTGGGGTTGCAGAGGTCGGTGCCTTGCCGGGGCTCATAGGACCGGTGCCCCCGGTCGCAGCAGTGTCCCCTATTGCAGCGGTGTCCCCTATCATGTCGTTGTCCCCGGTTGGGGTGCTTTCCAGGGTCTGGCCTGGCTGAGCATCTCCTGCTGCTGTGGGTCCTGGTGTTGGGGCTGATGACACACCAGTGGGTCCAAATCTCTGTGCTATCCCTCAAGCTGTGGCCCTGGTGAGGGGAACACCAAGGAAGGGGCACCTGCTGCCTCCTGCTCCAGGGAAACTGCCTTTGGTTTGGGCTCACTTTCGTCAAAATCGGTAGATCCCCATCTCGGGAGTTCTCAAAAGATGGTTTGCGGGGGGGAAAAAAAAATAAGACTTCAAACTGATTTTGTTAATGTTAATTGTGGCAACTCTTTGACACAAGCTCTTCATGGCACCCCATAGGCAAAGCAAGCTCATGCTCCTTCCCCTCCACGGTGTCAAGTGGGACTCACCTCTGTCCCAGCCGTGGGGATGCACGTGGCGAGCGATGTCCCCCCCCAGTAGGTTCCGGGCAGGTCCAGGCGTCTCAC
>NW_009716910.1:3419-3967 GCF_000703405.1 Apaloderma vittatum | reverse complement strand
CCCTCCCCCGCGGGGGGGGGCGGTGCCCCCCGCGCCTGGCCAGCCCTGGCTGCTCCGTGCCTGCCCCGTGATGCCACCCCACCCAGCCGCCCAGTGACGCAGCGGCTCGAGGGGAACCCCGGCAGGGACCTGCCCTGCAGCCACCGCCTTGTTTGCTCCTGCCCTGGAAAGCTCCACCGCAGGTCTGGCCAGCGGCCCCCGTACTGGCGTGGATGAGGTAGGAGGGAAACGGGAAACCTCTGGGCGTGTTCTTGGTGGGTACCATGGGCCCTCAGGTGTCTGCTGCCCCCCCAGAACCTGTGTGTGACCCACAGAGATGGCCTTCCAGCGGAGCCACAGGCTGAACCTCCTGCGCCTCGTCATCCTCCTTCTCGTGGCCTTGGCAGGCATCAAGTTCCTCTTCCGTGACAGGTAAGATGACAGGTAAGATGACAGGTAAGGTGACAGCAGGACCCCAGGCATGGATGGGGACCCCAGTGGGGTTGAGGTCTGCAGGAGGACGCTGGATCTTGCCCACACGGGGGCCCGGTGCCGGAGGGGGAGGCGGT
>NW_009716910.1:2996-3339 GCF_000703405.1 Apaloderma vittatum | reverse complement strand
GTTCTGGAGGGATGCGAGTGACACTGGCCAGGATGCCGGCCCCAAGAGCCAGGCTCTGGAGGTCCCCGCGGCAAAGATAACAGCCCTGAGGCAAGAGCAGCAAGTCCCCAGGGACACCAGTGCCACCGAGATGAGGCTGGTCCCCCTGGACCTCAAGGGAGCTGCGCCCAGGGTCTCCTACCTGGAGCAGGTGAGAATGCCCAGGGACAGGGAGGAGGTGCCGGGGAGGGTCACGCCGAGGAGGCAGAGGCAGAGCAAGGCTCAATCTGCTGCTGGTTGTCCTTGCCAGCCCCCTAGAGCTGTGCTGTCTGCACCAGCTGAGCCCAGCCTGCCCCCCCCACAG
>NW_009716910.1:2024-2973 GCF_000703405.1 Apaloderma vittatum | reverse complement strand
AACGGCATCCTCATCGAGTACGAGGACATGTTCCCCTTCAAGGGGGAGCTGGAAATCCTCAAGTCCCCTTACGCTTACAGGTGAGCCAGGACAGGGGGCTGAGCTGGTTGGAGGGCTGCCGGCGCGGTCCTGGCAGGTCCTGGTGTGCTCAGGGTGTGCCCTGCCCAAACGGTGCCCGCGATAACCCCAGTCGGCGTTCTGGGCTGTGCTGCCACCAGACCAAGCTTCCTGCCCCATTGGGTCAATATTTGCATCCCCTCAGTAAAGTTCACACAGGCGTAGGATGGCCGGGGCCGCGTGGGCAGGGTGCCAGAGGAGGCAGAAGGAGTGCCCTCACGCTCTGCCCTCTGCCCTGGCATCCCCTGGTGATGAGCCTGTCCCTGCCCTCCCAGCGAGGAGGACATCGAGCGGATCCAGCAGCTGGCAGAGCTCCATAAGCTGGAGGTGGTTCCTCTGGTGCAGACCTTTGGGCACGTGGAGGTAGGAGGACCCGGTCCCGTTCCTGATCCCACATCGCTGGGGGGCTCCCCATGGAAACCGCCCCCCCCCGACAGCTCCTCCTCCTGCGCAGTTCATCCTCAAGCACGAGAAGTACCAGCACCTGCGGGAGGTCGAGCGCTTCCCCAACAGCTTCAACCCCCACGTCCCCGACACCCTGGCGCTGCTCAAGAGCATCTTGTCGCAGGTGATCGAGAAGCACCGGCGCTCCACCTGGAGCCACATCGGCGCCGATGAGGTGGGTGGGGGGATTTGCAGGGACTCCAGCCCTCTCCCCAGGCACCAGCGGTGCTCCCAGGGGTGCTGAGCATCCCTCCCCTTCCCCCAGGTCTTCCATCTCGGTGAGGGGACAGACTCCAAGAACTGGATGAGCCGCAACAGGGGTGACACAGGGACCATGTTCCTGAATCATATCAAGGAGGTGCTGGGCTTTGTGGCCGCGCGGTACTGG
>NW_009716910.1:1588-1854 GCF_000703405.1 Apaloderma vittatum | reverse complement strand
AGACATCCTCCTGCTGCTGCCACCAGCACCCACGTCCCCATTCTTGCTCCCCTCACAGAGTCCGGGATAGCAAAGCACGTCTCGCCTGTCGTTTGGTTCTACGCGCCCGACTTCGAGGCTGAGCAGATCGGTAAGGTGATGTGCCCAGCTCCTGGGGCTCCAAACCCCCCTCCAAGCCTCCTCCGGCGATGGTGGCACTGGTGGCTGTCCCGTTGCAGAGCCTTTCCTCACCAAGTACGCCGAGAGCGGCTTCGAGGCCGTGTGGT
>NW_009716910.1:354-895 GCF_000703405.1 Apaloderma vittatum | reverse complement strand
CCCAGACCCACCTGCGGTGAGGGTGGGTGCCCTCCATCCACACAGGGTTCTGGGGTTCACCTGGAGCCCTGGCACCCCACGCTTTGGGCTCCCACCTCCTCGTTTTCTGCAGTGAGGGCAGGGGAGCATTCCCCGGTGCGGAGATCTACCACATGGTTGAGCAGGTTAACGGCCACCTGAAGGAGAGTGTCCTTAAATTCCTGGAGGAGGAGAGGTAATGGGTGGTGGGAGGCAGCGGGGTTGGCCAGCTCTGTGTGCGGGGCTGGAGCACGGGAGTTGTGCATGGGAGGGGGCCTGCCCGGCGTGCAGCTCCCCATCGCTCGGTGCCCCCCACTCCCCTCGTGCGTCCCCAGCGCCATCAAGGGCTGGTTCAGCCTCTACCATCGGAAACGCCAGTTTGGCAACCCCCGCAACATGGAGACCTTCGGCAGCAAGGTGCTCAAGTACGTGGTGCTGGGGGCCGGGAGCCCCTTCCCGCGTGTCTGTGTGGGGCCGGGAGGGGTCCTGAGCTCAGCTCTGAGGTGTCCTGACACGTCGCGGA
>NW_009716910.1:0-275 GCF_000703405.1 Apaloderma vittatum | reverse complement strand
TTCCCTGACATGGTGGAGGAGTGGATGGAGGAGAACGTCAACCCCTACCTGGACCAGCTGCGGGACCTGGTGCGGGACTACCGGGCCATCATCCTTCTCAACGCCAGGCCCAAGGTGACGCAGGGGCTGCGATCCCCCCAGATCCCACTGCCCCCCTAGGGTGGGGGTGCTGCTGTCACGCGTCTGTGCGCTGGTGACGGTGTCGCCACCATTGGTTTGGACTGTACAGAGCTCCTGCATATCCCACTTCCACAATAAAGTATTTTCGTAGATGC
>NW_009716909.1:1386-1838 GCF_000703405.1 Apaloderma vittatum | reverse complement strand
TATCCCATGGGAATTTCCAAGCAGGTCCTTCGTCAGGCCAAAGTCTGCTCTCCTGAAGTCCTACTCATGGCCTTGTTCCCTTCTCTCAGGAACCTCAACTCTCCTTGCTCACCCCTGACTCTTACATCCCTGAGCAGCTCCTCCCTGTCTGTGAGCACAGTGTCCCACAGGGCACCTCCCCTCACCAGCTCCTCAGTCACTCCGTTAGGAAGATGTCACCAACGAGCTCCAAAAGGCTCCTGCATGGCTTGCACCTTGCTGTGTTGCCCCTTTGGCAGATATTGGGGTAGTTTAAGTCTGCCATGAGGGTGAGGGCTTGTAGACATGAAGCTTCCTCCAGTTCTGTGAAGAATCACAGCATCACAGAATGTCGGGAGTTGGAAGGGACCTCAAAAGATCATCTATCCCAGCCCCCCTGCCAGAGCAGCATCACCTACAGTAGACAGCACAGG
>NW_009716909.1:868-1331 GCF_000703405.1 Apaloderma vittatum | reverse complement strand
TGTGGGAGACTCCCCAACCAATTTCAGTTAGGTAAGACAAATATTCAAAGATGACCAAATGGAGCTTCATTCCATGAAGACCTGGAGAAACCTGAGGAACCTGGAGTTCTCTGGCCCAGAGATATGGGGACTCCAGGCAGGGTAGGGGTAGTCTGAGAGTGCTTCAAGGGTGATCTCAGAGATGGAGCTTTTCTTTGCGGTGTGATTCAGCATGAAAATGAACTAATGTCATGAAGTACAGCTAGGGAGGCCCAGCCTGGACACCAAGAAATGTCCTTCGAAGAGCAGTGCTCGCGTGGAGTAAGTTACTCATAGGAAAACTGCATCAGCCTGAGGCTTTGTGTTTGAAGGAGCAGCCAAGGAGGACAGAGAGATATTCGTAAAGGAAAGAAAAGAGTGAATTAAGGTTGAGGTGTGGTAGCAGGATGGTTGTCTACTAGGCTGCAAAGGAAGGGGGGCAAGA
>NW_009716909.1:0-776 GCF_000703405.1 Apaloderma vittatum | reverse complement strand
CAAGTACGAAAGGCCCCTAACAGAGAGAAGTTCTCCTCCCTTTGGCTCTGGTTGATGCCTCTGCCACTAATACCTAAGGGCAAGCACCTGATCCTTGCAGCACAAGGGTCTCATGGCCTGCTCTTCACCATTCTTGACCCTGGGAGATCTTGGACCATAGACCTGCCTTCAGCCTTGCACATCTCCACATCACACTACCTCAGGAATTCCCTGAGGAATGAGGGTGGGGCAAGATCTGCCTTCCCAAGGGCTGAGGGTCAGCGTCTTTGGAATAATAAAACCCATCCATGTCTATTTTGTTTTTTTCCTGATGTGTCATCTCTGCCTTCAGTTTTCTGCTGGGCACTGGGGCGGCTTTCTGAGTAGTGTCCCTCAGTGGGACCCATTAAAAGTGCAGGAAACTTCAGACTCTGAATCTGATGTTGAGTTCCGGAGTGTTTTCCTCAACTTCCTGTCAGTCTCTGAGGATGATGAGCTCAGCATAAAACTCAGGGGAGAGGTCATTAAAGTGCTGCCTTTGTCTGATGTGCTACTGAGCTGGGCCGGGCTCCTGGAACGGAGGGAGCTGACAGCAAGTGGGCAGCACTGCCGGGAGACACCTCTACCCAGGAGCAGCTCGTCTGCCAAGCACAGCAGAGCTGAGGGCACAGCCTGCAGGCACCCAGGGCACAGGATCTTAAATGCAGGATGGAGGCGAGGGTGCAGAGAGCTACTTTGAAGAGAAATCTTCACAGTGAGTATCTCTGAGGCTGTAAGCCATTACACCTGCAGATCCT
>NW_009716908.1:0-7101 GCF_000703405.1 Apaloderma vittatum | reverse complement strand
TTCTCCCTCCCTCTCTCTCTCTCTCTCTCTCTGTGTCTGTGTGTGTCTTTCAGAGCCGCCTCTCGCCACGCCAAAATGCACCGAACGACCAGAATCAAAATTACCGAGCTAAACCCCCATCTCATGTGCGTGCTCTGCGGCGGGTACTTCATTGATGCAACAACCATCATAGAGTGCCTCCACTCCTGTAAGTACGACCTGGCGCTTCGCGTTGTTTCTCCCCCGCCGCTTCCCACCTTTCCCGGCATCCTGGGAACACACCACCAAAAAAAAAAAAAAAAGCCGACCCAGGCCCAAACCCCCCGAGGTACTTGAGACCGACGCCCCTCTGCCTCCCCGACGTCTGGGAAATCGGTGGCCCGCCGGTGTAGTTTTTCTGACGATAGCCTTACGGTCTTTGTTAAAGTAATAATATATGTACTCTAAGTGTCTCCTTTTCATGGTAATTGCAGCTTATTTGGGTATTTGTTTAGCTTAAGCAGCACACTGCTGACAATGGACGATTTGCTCTAGCTTGTATAGTTTAAAAATCGCACCTCTATCTATGCATATCTGAGCGTCACCTACGACCATCACTAAAAGACTTTCGTGTTTGACTTACAGTCTGTAAGACCTGTATCGTGCGTTACTTGGAGACCAGCAAGTATTGTCCTATCTGTGATGTCCAAGTTCACAAAACTCGGCCGCTTTTGAATATAAGGTAGGAGAAAGATGTAATTTGCTCTCTGCATCTCTTACTTTACTTTCTGTGGGGAGACTGGCAGTAGTCATGTCGATGTTATCTCTTGGTCTGCAATTTAAATCTGAAAGGACTTGTCAATTTACAAGCTAACTCATGTGTATGCACTCTCTTTGGAGTTTTGTCATTGATTGAAATTGAAGTTTCCCTGGATGCAAGACATAAAGTTGTTGTTCTTTTTTTTCTCCCCTTTTTTTTTTGCATACACTTAGCTTCTTCCCTTTTTCCAGCTCTCATGTGTACTGACCTGACAGTTTTCACCTCCGCTTTCTATACCTTCCAGACATGCTTCAGTCCACCCGTAGCTCCAAGTTACAAAAACTCTCGCTGAAACTTTCCAAGATAGGAGGCAAAAGCCTTTAAAGCATGCTTTTCTTTTCAGAAGTATTTTTCACATCAGTGTTACCCTTTGCTCTTCTTACTTTCTAGGGAGGACGTGTAGTTTTTAAGGCGTTCCTTCAGTCCAAGAGGATTATTTTTCAGTTGCGGTAGCACAGATGAGCTTTGTTTTATAGCAGTATTTGTTTGATTACAAGGTCTTGTAAGGTAACTTTTTATGACTAGCCTCCCACTCTGTAGAAGATGCCTCATTGTTGTGAAAGATTATAAATGAGAAGCTGCTGCTTGGATTAAAATATTGCTTCATCTGCTTAATTTTATACTTTGGGGTTCTTCTTTTTTCAGGTCAGATAAAACTCTCCAAGATATAGTATACAAGCTAGTACCAGGCCTTTTCAAAAGTAAGTAGTTAGATCAGTTTTGTTTGGTTGTTGTTGGTTTTTTTTCTGATGACCAGAAAAACAAAACCAGAATTGCTATCCTATACTGCTATCCTATAGCAATACCAGGAGTTACAGAGTATGTGCTAAAAGAAAAATATGTGCTCTTCCATCTAGATGAAATGAAAAGAAGAAGGGATTTTTATGCTGCTCACCCGTCGGCTGATGGTAAAGGCCTCTTGTTTGCAACTTTAATAAAATTTCCTTTTTAACCTAAAAATTATGTATTACCGTGACAGAATTTTAAGAAGTAAATTCAGCATACTGAGTCTATTGTTTTAAGAGTTAGGTATAGCTTTAATTCATAATCTTGCTATGCGTATTTTTTTTCTTGTTATTGAGAATTGCCATTCTTCCTGATTTGAATTTCAAAATGTAAATTATTGTGGATATTTCTTCACAGCTGCCAATGGCTCTAATGAAGACAGGGGAGAAGTCGCTGATGAAGACAAAAGAATTATAACAGACGACGAGATAATAAGCTTATCCATTGAATTCTTTGACCAAAACAGGCAAGTTCCAGAATGGCAATATTTTACATTTACCTGATTGATAGCAACTATAATTATTGTTTGCTGTAATTGTTTCATTTCTTCTCACAGACTGGAACGAAAAGGAAATAAAGAGAAAGAAAAATCGAAGGAAGAGGTAAATAAGTTTGGTTTAGAGGAAACATATCTTTGGGGCAGGTTTGTAGCTGAAAAAATTACATAGGTATGTGTATCTAGAACAAAAGAAGCACACCTGCTCTTACGGTGCTTGGTATGGAAGGAGTCAGAGATCTGCATGGAGCTGTATACGTAAACAACTTCTTGAAATTAAAAGTAACACAGTAGGTATTTTTTAAGTGGAGTCTGATTTTTTTTTTGTCAGATTCTGCAATAATTTATTTATTTTTAAAAATCAATATGTAATACATATATATTGTAGAAAGAGATTTACTGTGAGATAGAAATCTTTATATATACAATTATTTGTGATTTAATTACTTATTCTGGAACTGTCATTTACCGCTTATTTCTGTTGTTCCTTATAAAGCAGCAGAAATGCTTATATCATAGTTAATAATTTAGTAAAATATATTTAAAAAGAAATGCTGGAGTACAACGCCTTTGATGGGAGTAACTGCTTGTTGCCAGTAGACTGATTTTCTTTATTATGCCATCAGGTGAATGACAAAAGATATTTACGCTGCCCAGCTGCAATGACAGTGATGCATCTAAGAAAGTTCCTGCGGAGTAAAATGGATATACCTAACACTTTCCAGGTACTTGTGGGGAAACAAGTGGGGAGTTTTTAATTATTTTTATTTTTACGTTAGTCTTGCTATTCTAAGCCTGCTAATGCTGTTTAGCACTCACTTTCTCATTACAGCTATTTTCAGCAAGTGCTAGCTACCAAGTATTTCTGGTGTGTACAATACATTGATGGGATTATTGACATTATTTTTAAAATACCTCTGTGAGGAATTTGGTGACAGTCTGTAAATTTTTTTCTTAAGCTGTAAATATCGAGGTCTCAAGATATTGCTCCATAATATATTTAAAACAGAAGTAGTAGATATGAAAGTTCCCTGTTCCCTGCTCGTTTTGGTATAGCATTTTTTTCAGTTTTCTGATGTATATGGCAGCAAGGCTACTTTCACCTCAAGGCAATCATATCCGAGTGGTAAATGCCTGGATGCACCTAATGCAAGGATTTGTATCTTGAACAGATCGATGTGATGTATGAAGAGGAGCCTCTGAAGGACTATTACACCCTAATGGACATTGCGTACATCTATACCTGGAGGCGGGTGAGTACAGCCAGCGCGCATCCGCCAGGGAAAGTGGGGCGGGATGCGGGTTGTGGCCCGGGGAGGGCGCTTACCAGGGTCTCCCCTTTGCCTTGCAGAACGGGCCTCTCCCCTTGAAATACCGGGTCCGACCTACTTGCAAGAGGATGAAGATCAGTCACCAGAGGGAAGGCTTGAATAATAGTGGGGAGCTGGAAAGTGACTCTGGGAGCGACAAGGCGAGCAGCCCAGCAGGAGGAATCCCCTCCACCTCCTCCTGTCTGCCCAGCCCCAGCACGCCCGTTCAGTCTCCTCACCCCCAGTTCCCCCACATCTCCAGCACCATGAACGGCACCAGCAGCAGCCCCAGCAGTAACCACCAGTCCTCCTTTACCAACAGAGCACGGAAAACATCAATAAATGGCTCCTCGGCCACTTCTTCTGGTTGACGTGCCAACCAGGCTACTGCCCCCGCCCCTCCTTTATATAGATCTCTTCATGCCATTACAGCTTTATAGATGCTAATCCATGTGACTATCGTCCAAATTGCTTTCTTTTGTAGTGACACTGAACTTGGCTATAAAAGGCGGACTAGGTGACATTCAGGATGGACGTTAATGGAAGCGCAAGATTGAAATGTAAATTGTTTTCAGAGGACTGGGAAGCAAACAAAAGTTACATCTTCACCTGTTCTGAGTGATGCGGAGTTGTTTCCGTCCCCATCGTCTGGACTCGGGAGTCTCCAGAAGTCGATACAAATCCCGGGAAGTAGTTTGTTAATCCAGACTAACTCCTCCATTGCGTTCTCTTCAATTGTTATTGTTCTTATGCTGTTTTGTGAACCTGTAGAAAGCAAGTGCTTTTTCATCTTGAAATCCAACAAATGGAAAGAATATGCATATAATAATGCATATATGTAGCCATGTCACTGTGAATAACAATTTTTGCGTATTAGCCATTTTGATTCTTATGTTGCATCTTTTACTTCTCTGTTGCTGCGCAGAACCGATCAAAAGAAAAGTAAACTTCAGTTTTACAATCTGTATGCCTAAAAGCGGGTATTACCGTTTTATTTACTGACTTGTTTAAATGATTCGCTTTTGTAAGAATCAGATGGCATTATGCTTATTGTACAATGCCATATTGGTATATGACATAACAGGAAACAGTATTGTATGATATATTTATAAATACTATAAAGAAAATATTGTGTTTCATGCACTCATGATATGGTTGTTAAATTTCTAAACTGGTTCGACCCTTGCAGATGCCGCCTGTTTGAGCTTTGCTCATACTGCAAGAAAAACACTTTGCGTGTGAGAGCTACAGTATTGGGAAAGCACATTCAAGTCTCTGATAACTTGGAGGCAATTGGCAATCTTAAAAGAAATTTACTGGCTTTGTCTTTTTTTCCAAGTGATATATTTTTACTTTACCAAATGTTGAAGTGATGCAGTGAAAAAAAAGCCCACAAACCACAAAAACAACAGTTAAGGGGCATGGAAGTCTTTGACCTGTTTGCTTACCTTTTTTTTTATTTTTTTTTGGTGTGGTGGGACTGTGTTTTTAAAAGCACATGGAATCATTATAGAAGCCATAAACTATTTGGTATAAATTTTAAGGAACCAGCAAGTTGCCAGATGAAGGCATTTTATCTAAATTTGTTTTAATATATATGTATATGGTACAGTACTAACTTCATTAAAATTTAACAGGTACTTTAATATTTCCAATAAATTGTGGAGAATGCCTCCTCTTTGATGGCCTGCAAATAGGTGCATTTTATTAGAGGCTTCTAAAGGTATTATTTTTTTCAGTAGAAGGAACTTTTCCACCATAAAATATGAACAACCCAGAACACTGTTCAGTTTGTGCTTTGCTTTGGTCGAACTTTGTGTGTGTTCATCACCCATCAGTTATACATTTGTGAGGGTGTTTATTCTATATGGATATTGTTTCATGTTTGTACGGGAAAATTGTAGTTAAACATTTCATTGTCTCCAGTCTGCAAAAGAAGCACAATTCTTATTGCTTTGTCTTGCTTATAGTCATTAAATCATTACTTTTGCATATAAATTGCTGTTATTTGTCCTGCTTGTTTTTATAGATCAGGTGATTGCAAATCCTCCGCAAGGTTATTACTTATTGATGTATAATGTCTTGTTAAACAAGAGTTGATATTTTTTCCTGTAGTAAACATGTACAGTTCAATTTCAACAGTAAAAACTTCAGTTTTATATACACGAATAACTTTCATTTATAGCTGATCAAAGAAATAAACAAATAAAAGGGATAATTCATTGAAAAAAAAATAGCAAATGACCTCTCTTCATAATGTGGTGTTAAAGGGCAAGTATCTTGTTCTCATTGGAAGTCTTCGAGGGTATACAAAAAATTACAGAAAACTAGAGTAGTAAGGTACCAAAAAAAAAGAAGAATAGAGTAGTAAGGTAAAAAAAAATAATACCTAGAAGTTGCCATGATTTGTTTTGGTTGCCTGCCTCTAAAACATTTGCTGTTCTTTATTTGAGCCCAAATTTTTCTTGAAAATAAGCAAATGGTGTATTCTGACATCCCAGGCAAGCACAGCTTTTACCTCTTGTCTTTTCAAACTTAGCCCACGTGTAACTGCAGTGGCTGGGAAAAGAAGAACAGGATTTTTGTGGTGGCGAGTACCAGGTCCTGCCTGTGCTGCCCTGGGTTACTTTATAAAGCCTGAGTGGAACTTAATGCGTTTTAATGTAAAGATATCTCTCCATGCGGTCGAGTGTCTATCTTGGCACGATTCCCTCGACTATATGAGTTAATCACACTGTGCTGGTTGAATTAATTCACCCAAAGACGAGCGCTGGACCTGCAGCAGAGGCTAGTACGTTAGCACGCTCATCAAATAGCGCTTATTTATGCTGGAAGCAGCTGATAATTACAAATTTTTGCATGAAAAGTGAACTATCCTCCGCCTTTGTAGAGCGTCCGTGAAGCATAAAGCAATGAAACTGGAGTTGGATAACTCCCCTCGAGGTTTATTAAGCTCTTACAGCACTTTCGACATCTCCCAATTTGACATCTCCCGTCAGAAAAAGAACAAACGTTTTCAGTAGCTCTCTTGCCGAGCTGCAGAAGCCGCCGAGAATGTGCTGCCATGTGAAACTTTTGTTTTGCTGCTGGCCCTAGGCAGATGGCACTGCTATGCGTATATATTGCTAAGCACGATTGGGAGGGCGATCAAAGATAGCATCTTGATGTTCTACTTGCGAAGCTGCTGTGTCAACCTCATCGGTTTCACAATAGCTTCCTTTGCAGCTACTTTAGCGAAGGGATTGCCTTACAAATGTACGTAAATCCTCCCTTTTGGGGAAAGAAATCTCAGCTCGGTGCGCGTAAGAAGAATCTTTTCACGATCCGACGCTGCATTTATACAGATCGAAGGATAAAGCCCAAGCCTGGTGCGTTTTTCTGAGTTTGTTCAACAAGCGATCTGATCAAAGGCAGAGGCAGGGGCGGTCTGCGCCCGCTGGAAAATAATGTTTTTCTGTCTTCGTCCGACAAATTTTCCGCCCTGGTTCAGCTGCGTGTGGCTCCAAGCAGCGCTTTTGTGCCCGGCCGGAATGGGGGATAGGCAGTAACGATCCAGCCTCGGGGAAAGCGAGCGAGAGGGAGCGTAAAAAGAGCTCCACAGGCTTCTGGAGAAGACGGGCAAAAAGAGGGAGAAGGAACGCAGAAACGTGCCGATAGAGAAAGAGATGGAGCACGACGAGCCTGCTAAACCAAGCTGTTTGTCCCCCGGCATTGCTCAAGGCAACCTGTGC
>NW_009716907.1:288-22661 GCF_000703405.1 Apaloderma vittatum | reverse complement strand
GTATTACAGGTACCGTTATCTGCCAGCACCTTGCCGGCCTCCGCAGCCTTCCCCGGGTCTCCCTTTCAGCTGGGATTCCTCCTCGGCCCCAGTCAGCTCAGGAGGGCATTGCTCTCTCCTGTGTTCCCCTCCAGGTTTTGCCCCCATGTGGTACCGCGTAGTTCCTGGTCACTTGTGCCAGCGTGGGCCCGGATAGCCTGGCTCTGTGCAGAACAATTAAAAGTTTGGCTCTTTCTGCATCCTCACCTATTTTTCTTCTTTCTTTTCTGGGCCACGTTTGAGATCTCAAAGCTTTGGAGAACCAAAGCTCTTGGTCCATCCAGCCTTTCCATGTCCGTTGGTCGTACTCCTGACATCAAGAGCTGTTGCATCCCCTAGGACCGTTGGGCAGCCAGAGCACCCACTTCATTTTTGCTTCAAAATGGATCTTCTCCTGGCTCTGGGCTTAGTGTCTCCTGGGGCTCATAGTTGCCCTGAATAGTATCTGTAGAGTGACTCATTGTTAGTCCACAGTAGTGAGTGGTCACAGTCACTGAGTGCTATCTTTTGAGTAGATTTTGATTCAAGTTTGAAATTCAGCACCAACTTTTCTGCTTTTTTTTGCTGTTTCTGCCATATTTCTTGTCCTGTCCCTTTGCGCTCAGCACGATGGGCTGCTTCCCTGTGCTCTACTCTTCCCTTTAATTAAAAATGTGTTAAACAGTACCGGCCCTTGTGAGATGCTGCAGGAGACCTTACTGCACTACGAGGATCAGTCGCTTAGAGTTCTGTCTTATATCCACCTGCTGGGCCCCACAAGAACCAGTGGGTTTGTCTTTTGTGGAAGGGACCGTGCCAAATGCCTTGTGGAAATCCAGACTGACAACATCACATCAACTGCTGGATTTTTCCATGGTTACCAGTGAACTACTTAGAGAGGAAAATATCTTCTCAAATCTCTCCACAATGTTGCAACGACGGAAGAATTTAGCAATAATCTGTCTTCTTGAAAAGTTAATTGTTCCCAGGCCTGAAGCAAATGATTACCGAGCTGCAGCAGGCAAGTATATGCAGTTTGCTGTTTTGTAGGGGAATTGGTGGTAGATTTGGTGCAGGTGACCCCTGGCAGTCCCGGTGTACTTGGTCTCAAAGCTAGCACTCCCCGTTTTCCAGTTGCTTGAACCTTTTCCCCGTTTTCCTCTCTCTCTGTAGGGGTGGTGCATTGTTAACCAGCCCGAGCGGACCAGGCTACCACATCATGCTGCCGTTCATTACCACTTTCAAATCTGTGCAGGTTAGTGCCTTCTCATCTCGGAAGAGGGAGCAGATGTCAGTAGGGATATTGCTGGGTGGTGGTGGCTGGAGCAGCTGCCTTTCTATTCCCAAAAGGCAGAACTTGAAAAGAAGCCTGTCTTTTGCCCACACCTGCAAAAGTTGGGGTGGGAGGGGGGAGCAGAGAGTATGTTTCTGGCTCTGTGTTCCTGTGTCATGGTTGTGAGAGTCTGGGTACAGCATGTTCTTCCTGAAGAAGGGAGTGGTTTTGTGAGCACTGGTTGTCTTTTTATTTCAGACCACATTGCAGACTGATGAAGTGAAAAACGTGCCTTGTGGGACAAGGTATGTTTGCCCTTGGTATTTCTTTCGGTGATGAGCAGATGCGCTCTATCTTGTAGTTTGCAGCCAGTCATTTACTGTGCCGTGACACAGAGGCACGTACACAAAAATTAGTCCCAAACATGCACATGTGCACTTGGAAGTAATAGAGAGAGAGGTGTGGAAGGGAGTGCTCTTGCTTTTACTGGAATTGATGTTTGCATTTATAGTGATGAATACCTTGATTTTTCTTGTTTTCTTCCCTTGATTACTGTGGTCACCTGTTGCTTGTGCTTTGGTCTGCTCTCTATTTTGCGGCATTTCTAGTCTGAATCTTGTGGGTAATCCAAGTGCTGACCCCAGCAGTGGACAAAAGTAAGCAGCGAATGGGAATCCTCCTGGTGGGAGATGGTTCGTTTCAAAAACGGCTCAAGAAAGTGAGTCTCCTGGAATTGCTTGGACGTTTTTGGAATGGACGTTTCACCTGATGTAAAGAGAGAGTGAGAAAGAATAAAGAGGAATCCTATGCGTGGGTGGCACTTGCCTGCTTCATGATTAAGCTGACGCTTTCTTTGTCAGCAGGGATCTAGATAGTTTTAATAAGCAGAGCAGAACAGGAGAGGGCAAGTTGAGTTGGGTTGCAGATCCTGTTGTGTTGATTCATTCACAAGTTAAAGTGACGACCAAGTGTTTCTTCATGATAGGAACAAAACTGGTACTCAGCAATTATATTTTTTTTAAAGAAAAAGTATTTCTTGAATGGTGAGACATAGTAATCATGTTGAAATTAAAAGTTGAATGTTAGTGGCTGCATTAATGAAACAGAGATCATTTTGATCTGATTTAGCCCTTACTGAAACATGTTCTTGGAATTATTCCTGTAGCAACTCATCAGTCATCACTTGGGCTTAAATATTACTTCAAGTTCTTGTGACCCGTAGCTGGTTTCAGTTTTAGATCTCAAACATCTTTCAGGAGTGTCTGTAAATAATACTGGTGTTAGTGCTGCAGTCAGGGCTTTGTGGTCAGGTGAGGAATCTTAAGGTCTAGTGAAAAGTAATTGTAGGAAGGAGGAGCAAGACTCATGATGTTCCGTATCTGTGTCTGTTAAGCGATGTGGTTAAAAATAAATTGTCAGAGCAGAGCTTTAGTGATGTGTTCAGTGGCAACTTTTAGCTCATGAAAAGCATAAATAGTACTTCACCTAGCGTAAAACAGCACTGCATCCCTGGGCCCGGGGTGGTGTCCTGCTCTCTTGCAGGTGTCAAGAAATCAAGCAAAGCTTCCCACATTAACTGGGCTCCCTCACTGCTTTTGCCCTGCTTTAGCAGGGAGGTTGGACGAGATGATCTCCAGAGGTCCCTGCCAGCCCGTGCAACTCTGTGCATCAGTGATTTAGGAGCTCCAGACTGTTTAGTTCTGTAGGGTTAGTTCACCGAGCTCCTGTTACGTTTCACCGTTGCGGGACTCGCTTGTGCAATACAGGTGGTTGTGAAGTTAACAGGTAATAAACATACTTTAGAACACCAGCCAGCTTGTGAAGCAGTTCTTAGTTAATAATTGAATACAGTTCAAACCAAAGGTCCATTTTTACGGTATTGCTGCAGGAGGCTTTAAATTTGCTGCATTCGGATCCAAAGTCTGCAGCTGTGCCACGCCAAAGCTTTGACTCCACATATCCATAATAAAACATTAGCTTACAGATAACAACTGGATCAAATCCGAAACGTCTCTGTCCTGGTTCGAACTTCATTACAAGTATAGATCTTAAGCAGTTTAAATTTCCGTGATTGTATATTAAGCCATCCAATTTTAAAGGATGGGTATCTCTTCCACCATATTCATATTCCTGTTCCCTGTATTTTCATCTACATCAGGAAGCTTCTGCGTGGCTGTGTGGGAGATGCATCCCCAATACCTTACCTGTCCCATTGGTACCTGACAGTATTAAGTGAATACGTTAAGTACAGATTTTAAAATACTTTGGCACCAGATGACTGGTTTTCGTAAAACAGCTGTCACCTTAGAGACAAAACCCATTTCATTACAGCAGATGAAATATGTATCTGTCGTAAGCTCTGAATTGCTTCTGCTGTATGACATTTCTGATTCCCAAGAAGAAATTGTGTTTGCAGTTCCTTGGAAAGGTCAACAGTTTCCTCAGGGAACGTCTGCTGATCTCCAGAAACTGGTGAAAAATCTGTTCGATAAACTAGTTTTAGAAGATCAAAGTATTCCAAAGGACTGACTCGAAGAATTCATCAAAAATGAATACAATCACACACATATTAATTGTGGAACATAATAAATGGATTGAAAATGGTGTCGTGCAAATAGCGGATCAGAGAATTAGGTTAAATAGCATTTTTTTCTTACAGATTTAACTGGAAATAATCGCGCTAAATATTGTATATTTTTTTACAGTGCCAGGAACAGTAAATAGCCAGGACGCTAAGCAGTAATATTGCTTGGACGTTAGATGTTTATCTGCAGAGGTGTGAGGATTGTCCTGTGCCGGTGCTGCAGATTGTTGGAGTGCTGGAGGAGTGCTGTTCTGGGACAGATCCCTTTTTGCTAGCCAGTCATGTGGAAAAATGTGTCACGAGTATTAGCAAATAGATGTATTGCATTAATGCTTGTATCTCTAGACAGACCAGATCTGACCTTTAAGCCTAAGTTTTACATGCCCTGATTGCTTAACCTGGTCTGGCCTTGTTTGTGGTCAGTTCTAGCAATTTTTTTCTTTTTTTTTTTTTTTCCTGTGGCAACATATTTCAGTTTTTAGCTCGTCTCCTCCTGGCATAAGCTAAAATCCTTAAATACATGAGAGTCTCTAAGGTCTACGGAAGTGCCTGCTGGTGTATGTTAGTCTGCTGTAACATCCCCTCTACACTTTCACCTTGTCCTATCAAGTTAGGCAGTGCTGCTGTCTAATTATGCTTAAAACTTCTCCCAGGTGCACGAAGTCAACATATTGATCCTCCTTTCAGACTTCCTATAGATTTCTTCTTGTTCTGCTCTCCCTGAGCCTGCTCTGCCAAACCAGCTTTCTGAGTAGCCCTGCAGTGAGGACCTTTGGGGGCGTGCAAGTAGCCCTTGGCGAGGCTGCAAATGCTGGTGTTGGGGAAGATGCAGGAACTGCAGTGCGGAGTTGCAAGCACTGCAAGCCTCCCGGTGGTAGCCACCCCGTCTTGCATCTGGCAAGAAGCAGGCTTTGGCAAACACGGGTGTTTTGAGAATGGCAGTGGCTTCTTGAAGTGGAGAGAGAGTTTGAATCAGCGTTTTGGCTGCGGGTGTCAAAGGGCAGGTAGAGCAGCTGTGCATGATGAGAGGTTTTGTACAGTTCCAGGTCAGTGGGGTGTGTGAATTGCCCCAAATCGGTGCATGGTGCTTTACTGCCCCAGGCTGCCAAGCACAGTGTCTCCTGCACCCCAGGAGTTTACTGACATCTTCCAGACCAGGCTTTTTGAGAGGAGGTCTTGCCTGAGATGCTGACTCCCAAGATCAGTGTTAAAGCTCAGCTTGGCTACTGGGTTTACAGCAGCAAGGTCCAGAAGGCCATCCCCACTGCACGATGTGAAATGATGATGGCTCCGGCAGCTGGCTGGCTGGGAAACACCGTGTAACTGCTTTGTAACCTTAACCACTCAGTGAGGAGTGTATTTGGGCTCTGAGGGACAACTGTTTCCTTGAAGCTGTTGCCTGACCGGCAGGACTGATATAATTCACTTATGGTTGACATCCTTGGCAGGGCTGCTGTGGGCAATGTTGGTTGAGACAGAGAGGCAGCAGGCAGACCTCTCTGGTGTGAGATGCCAGCCTTTCCTGGGTATGAGGTAATAGGGACTGTGAGTCTTGCGTAGTAGGCAGAGGTTGTCTCAGGTGCTCTCTTTTTTCCTTCTAACATCCCCATAAAACTGAAATGCCAAAAGGACCTCAACCTAAAGTAGGGGAGACAGGAGCGTGTGGGCTTCTTCCACTCTTCTTTGGTTCCTCACCAAGATGTCTGGAAGATAAACCCAGCTACCATCTTGGGTTCTGTGTCCTGGTGCAGATGTCATGAGATGACTGGAACAAAAGAGGAGAATGAGAAGATCCTGAGTTGGATATCACCTGCAGTGATAAATAGTCATTTTCTTGGATGTGGTGGTTCAGAGTACAGAACAGATGAGATGATTAAGAACACTAGACCATTATAACTGTTTGTGCAGCCTGACATAACTGTAAAGAATCCATAAGCTTATCTTATTTAAAAATTGTAGTAACAGTTCTTGAGAGAGACAGCGAGAATTATCATGGCCTAAAAAGAAACTGAGAGTGAAAAAGAGATTAATACTCTTAATAGTAATATCTCACTGGGAAATAAGTCTTTCTTTAGCCACAAATATCTTTTCTGCTGGCTTGTCCCTTCCAGCAGACAAGTTGAGTCCGTCACCAGCGTTTGTAGCTTGCCATGACCTGACAGGTTTGCAGAGTGAACGCAGGCTGTGCCTGGGAGACCGTTTTCTAAGAAAAATGCAGACATGGGCGAGTTGAGGTGATTTTTCTGCAGACTTAGCCTTCAACTGCCAGAGGTTAAGATCTGCAGAAGAGGAAACCAAGTTTGTCACGAAGGATATGTCTGAATTAAAACACCAGAGAGACTAAGTCTGAAAATGTGGGAGGGCCGCTCTAGGGAACAGCTGTCTCCAGACAGTTTCCCATTTGTGATTTGCATTTGCCCCAAGGATAAAATTGCAAGAGCATTGTGCTTTAAAAATACACTCTTGAGATACTCGGGAGCTGTTGAAAAATAATTTTTTTTCTTCACTGTGGAGTTTCTGCTTTTCCCCAGTGTCATGTGGACAGCTTTGCTGCTTGCAGATGTCATCTTCTTTCCTTGTCCCCTTCCCTTCCTTGGGCTGGACTCCCCATTCTGATATTTGCAGCTACATTCCTGTTCAAAAACGTTTTGCTTTTGCTGGCTAAGTAGGAGACAACAAAGTGAAGCAAAAGGGCTTTGCAGACTTGCTGGAGCATGCTTTTGATTTATGGAAAGAGAGGGACCAGCCTGTGCAAAGACTGGGGTTTGCTGCCATCTAATTGCAAAATGAAGTTGGAATTGTTCTGGGTAAGTTTAGTAAAGTTTTGTAAAATAGGGATAAAGACCACTTTTCTTTAAATGTGGATGACTGTTTACAGTTGCAGCAATCATTTGTGAATGCTCTTTTTCACTTGCAGTGGCGGCGTTATGATCTACATCGACCGAATAGAAGTTGTGAATAAATTGGCACCGTACGCAGGTATTTCCCGTCCTGTTGCTACAAGCAGCGCTGTGACTGTCTTCACTCATCCCGTAGCAGCTCTGTCCTGGTTTGCAAGACTTTCATTTTCTGTGTCTTGTTATCCTTACAGTTCCCAGTACCATAGGACTTAGTTTTGTGCCTGCCAGCTTTTCAAACTGCCACAGATTTGCAAATATTAAGATAAATCCTAGGATTACTTCTCCCCTGTATGTTTAGAAATATGATGGGTGCTCAAGCACAATCCTGTTTCTTGCTGCTGAAGGTGAAACTAAATACACCAAGCAAAGTCCCCAGGTGCTTGCTAGCTCAGCTCCTGAAAAAATTACGAAGGCAGAGCCCATGTAGGAGCCTCCTACCTTCTTATTTCACCAGCTGCTAAACCAAACACCCAGAAAAAGGCAGCTTTTTTTTTTCCTCCGACAACGTTGCTTAGTGCAGAACGCTCGTGTTACCGAGACATTGAAGGGTGAATTCATGTTGCAATTGTGGGAATGATATTTGATTTTCACTCCGTACCGCTGTGCCTGTTCCTGTGCATACAGGTCCTGGACAGGCTTTACTGTTTCTCATTTATTTCTGCAGATCATAAAACAAGACCATACATTGTATCTTTCTGTAATTGCTCTGCCCTTTGAAGTCTCATAATCCCATTAGCACTGGTGGAGGGGACCTCTGCAGGTTTCTCCTCTGATCTCCCTCCCACTCGTAGCTTCTTACCAACAGCTGGGTAGGGCAGCTACAGCTTTGTCCAGCCAAGGCCTGGAAAGTCCCAAGGAAGGAGATCCCCCACCCCCCTGCCCTACTGCTGCTCCACTTCCCTCGTACTTGGAGCCGTTGTTTCGGGGTTGTGGCTTTGCAGAAAACAGTATGTGTCAGTGATGACCTGTGATCGTTTTCTTACTTCCTCAGTGTATGATATTGTGAGAAACTACACTGCGGACTACGATAAGACCTTGATCTTCAACAAAATTCATCATGAGCTGAATCAGTTCTGCAGTGCCCATACCCTACAGGAAGTATACATTGAACTGTTTGGTGAGTGGATGGCGGCTGGATGAACCTACCAAGGGCTGCGTCGTCTCCCTCTTCTGCTGTGGAATATGTTACAGCAAGCTCCTGGGAGCAAACAGCCACTGTGCTGGAGCTGCAGTCTAGAATCCAGCTCCTAATATGCCACTCCTCATGTAACTTTACTCATTAATGATTCAGATTTCTTTCCACATCTGCATTTGGGTGTCGTTGTAGAGACGGACACGACAGATCTGAGTGGTGATTAAAATGGCTCAAAAATGGCTGCTTTATTACACAAAGGGTGTGTCTTTTATACGTAGCCGAAGGTACTAGAAGAAGGTAGCGTGGCCTTTGCTTATAGGTCAAACACTTGTTTTTCACATTCTAATTGGGTAACAATTAGCAGCTTCTGGCTGGGCTCACCCCCCTGGATCTTGAGGGAGAAAGTTCCACAAACGTGTCCAAACTCAGTACTCACAACTTCCCATCTTAAGGGTACACTGGGAATTTGTCAAGGTCAATGTCTTCAACCAATGCCAGGTTATCAGCAGTCCAGCTGCCGTCCCCCACATCTGGGAACTTGATGTCAATCCTTTTCAACTTGGGACTGAATTCTGGATGCACAAAGTAGTCACTCTGCACTTGGACGTGCAATCATTCCCATTGCCTTCTCTATGATGATGATTTTGTCTACTACTTTTAGACCTCACTTCTGTTGTTTAATTTACTTTTTCACTTTGAAAGCTTCCTTCTGGGGTTTGTTTTTTTTTTTACAAAGTGAGAGCTGGAAGGAACGCGTTTGCAGGTCTTCACAAGGGTGTAGCAGTGTTCCAGTAATCAGCAAGTTTAATGTTCTAGTTCTTGATAACTACCTGTGCCCCCAAAGGTATAACAGTATGACGTTTCTTCTTGAGTGGCAGAGCAGAGAAAAGTGGGTTTGTGGGAGAGAAAAGATTATAAGAGTTTTAGTAATTAAAGAGACTAAATCTCTGAATTCTGTAGTTGGAGAGGAGATTTGCCAAATGTCTATAGTCGGAGAGTCTGTCAGATTTGCCAAATGTCTGTAGTCGGAGTTTCCTGGTAGTACGCGCAGCTTAATCCTTTCTGTAGGAAGATCTTCCTGGAGTTTGTAGGTGGCAAAACGTACTTTTTTGGTAGCAGGTACTGGATTCTGTAGGTCACTCAAGACTTAAGGCAGCAGGGTTGGTGTTTCTCTAGCTAGGAAGGGATAGACTTCTCCTGCAGGCTCTGAGTGCTTTTTCTTGCTGAGATGCTGAATGCCATTTACCCTTAAGCTTTTAGATACCGGGAGTTCCTCAATAGCTGAACCTTTCTGGAGACACTAGCACATTGCTCTCCTTTCAGGAACATTTTCCAGGAGGCATGGGAGGGCAGATAATGTACTGAGTTATCGCAGAAAGCATCCTTGCACCATAGAGAAGCCTGCTCTTCAGCTCCAGCTTACTCTGCCTCACAAGCGTGAGAACAAAGACAATAGGCTAAGTGGTGTCTCTCTTGTCCTCCAAACACAGATCAGATAGATGAGAATCTGAAGTTGGCCCTGCAGAAAGATCTCAATCTCATGGCACCAGGTCTCACTATTCAGGTAAGTTCATTCCCTAACAAAGATTATTCTTTATTCCGCCTCTAATTTGCTCGCCTCGCACTAGATTGATGAGGTTTCTTGTTTCTGTTTTTGACATAATGTGAAACAGTTGAGTCTTGAGTTGGGATTTGTTGGTTGAAGACTGTCCCCAAATCACAGAATGTCAGGGGTTGGAAGGGACCTTAAAAGATCATCTTGTCCAACTCCCCCTGCCAGAGCAGGATCACTTGCCAGTGATCATTTCTAAACACCGGGTTTATGTTAGAGGAAGAGCTGCAGGATAGAGAAAAGAGCTTTTAGGCCGCAAACCTGCAGGTATTGAATTTAATTTGTAAAGAGCAAGAAAATTGTTCCCTTTAAAGTACTTTTGGCACCCCTGCAGAGCTGGGTGCTCCAGTGTGCTATCATAGTTCCTGCAGGTAATCAAAAGAGAGATCATCTTTTCAGTGCTCGTACCAGAGGAAGGCAAAGATGTTATATCCTATGTGATTTTCTTCTTGTGCTTAATGTTAGAAAATCCTGTTTAATCTTAGCCAGGCTATGTGACATACTGGCTTTTTGGCATATCAGGGCAACCAACTGGGAAAAATACACCTTAGGTTCACAAGGGCTAAGATGGAAGTCTCTGGAGATTTGTGCTGAAGAGTGAGACCAAATTTGTTTTGCCATTCTTATTGCCACATCTCGCTAGGCTGGCTGCCTGTGTGCAGGGGAGGAAAACTTCCTGTTCACAGCACATCTAATGCTGTGATAAACACTGTTCTGTTTTGTGGCTCGTTTGTGCATAGTCCTGCTCTGTTTTGATGAGGGCGATCCACAGTCAGTGTCTTAGCACAAAAACCACTGAGATGGCACTGCTCTTCCAAATATCCAAGTACTTCACAGAGAGATTTTGCACAAAAGCTCTTCATCAATCAAAATTATTATCGTAATGTAAAGACCCTTTTTGATTCCAGGGTACGGAAGGAGGGTAAGTAAAGCTCACAGCTCTCTGCTGGGAGCTGTTAACTGCAGAGATAAACCTGATCTTCAGCATATGCCACTCACCCTGCCAAATCTTCACTATTGGACAAAAGTTGGAAGGTTCCCTGCCTCTGTCAGCCCAGCCAGAGTTCGCAGGACCACTGATTTTAAGAGGTCCTGTAGTTAATGTGGAAAGTGATTCATCTCTTATACTTAAGAAACAGTGTGTTCTTGTTGCTTCCTTTCAAAACAGCTGCTCTTCTGTCTCCAGTAAAATTGCACCCCAGCATAGAGCTCTGCTGTGTCTCTTACCAGGAAATACCCTGCTCCTTCAGTGAAGAGCTGAGCTTTCTTTAAATTCTGCACATGTGGCTGTATAATCCAGACGAGTTAAACTGTACCTAGAATTTAATTGTTCTGCGATCTCTTAAGGGAAATAATTCTGTGTTTGGTTGTAGTGCTTTGTTTTTGAAGAGCATGTTTGCACACCTGAGTACTTGAGAGATCACTGACAAGTGACGCAGAAAACAATTACTGAAGAGTTACTGTTAGATGAAATTAACAGCATTTAATCCTAGGTTTATTAAAACTACTCAGCGTATTTGAAACCTTCACAAGTCCTCTAAGTTGCAAGACTTTCTTTCCTGACTGGAAAAGTGGAGGCCAGTGGATGGTAAGAAATGTCTAAGGACAGTGTTGTAGGGGAGGCTCCTGCATTTTCACTGTGAAAGCAGCACACCCTGCAGCTTGTCTCAGGTGTCTGGACAGAAACACACACATCCTGGGAAACAAACCTGAGAAACTGGAAATCCACACACATTTGCAGTCCCAGGGCCTGGTGGGCTGGTTCGTGCGAGTGCAGCACCACTGTAGGTACACACAGGCTCTCTAGGGAGGACGGGCTGAGAATGTGAGGCAGTCGGGTTGTGCTGTCCACAAAGGAGTGGCTCAGGTCACGTGTAGCTTTGCTTTGGGATGGGTGATAAACAGCTGAGGTAAGAGCCAACATAGGTAAGAGTCAGAGCATGGTCCTCCTCTGCCACAGACCACCCTATTATTAAAATGATACCCATTAAAATGGGTAAAGCTGCCTGCAGAAGACCAGAGGAAGCTGTATGATCCCAGCCTTTAGTACTCATGGGGGTCTCTGACTGCCTCGATGTCCGCTGGAAGGGCAGTAGAGCTGGGTGCAAGCCATGCTGGATATTTCTGAAGGGTGCTGAAGACAAGTTTTGGCACTGGTGAGCAAAGCTGATTGGAGAATATGGTACGCTGGACCTTTTAGAAACAAATTAAAACTGATTGAGAGGTGAAGTGTGGTAGCGGTGTGAGCTGTAGCAGCTGTAAGCTGGTGAGTTCAGGGTCCTCAGAGGAGTGAGATGAACAGGAGAATGAATGGGTCTGGGCTTAAGGAGGACAGAACTCAGTTTGTCTGAGATGCACTTGGCAGGGTCCCCCAATGGGAGACTGCTGTGGTCACCAAAGTTGGCTAGGAGGCCCTACTTCACTGTCAAGGATTCCCAAGTGTGGAAAATCAAGCAGGTGAGATCGGAGCCCAGCATGGATGAACAAGCTTGCCGCTCACTGTAGGGAGGCTGGACTAGATGACCTTTAAAGGTCCCTTCCAACCCGTTGCATTCTCTGTGATTCTAACAAGGAGCTCCTGACCGAGGTAGGAAGCAAAAATAAAACTTGCAAAAGGTGTCATAGGTATAGGTGAGCTGGGAGGAGTAACGTTTGTGGAGCTGAGTGCAGGGACAGAGCTAGGAAGAAAAAGCACAGCTAGACTTGTAGCTGATGGTGGCTTTGCAGGGCAACACAGAGGACTTCCGAGGTTCATCTACAGCACAAATAAGGCAAAGGAAGCTGTGAAGCAGGGGACGTAGTGACCAAGGATATGGAAAATGCTGAAGTACTTAACGCCTTCTTTGACTTCTTTCTGGCAATGTCGGCACTTAGGCCTCCCTGTTCCTTACACAGACAGCAAAGGCTGCAGAGGTGAAACATTATCCGCAGCAGAGGACAGTTGGACAGATGAACACACAGCAGTCTGTGGAACTGGGTGGGATGCATCCAAGGGTGCCGAGTTGCTGGCATGTGCCATTCTGAAGCCACTCTCTTATTTTTAAGGATGGCAGTGGTTAAGGGAGGTCCCTAATAACTGGAAATAGGCAAATGTCACACCCATTTTTAAAGAGAAGGATCAACAGGAAAGAAGTACCACCATACCATCAGCCTTTTCCCATTCTCTGCAATGTTTACGTGGCTGTCGCAGTGGCGCTGCACTCTCCCGTTTGTTGGTATCACTTATACTGGGGTTCCCCAGACTGGATGCCAGTATCCAGATGAAGCCTCCTCAGTGCCAAGTAGAGAGACCTAAAAACTATCTTCAGCTTACTGCTGGGCTTTTGCCAGTGCAGCTCAGCATGGGGCTGGACTTCATGGCCGCAGGGAAAAGATGTTGCTGTACAGTCAGCTTGTCTTTTGATTCCTTCCTGCTCTTTTTCTGTAAAAAGTTAGTCCCAGCGTGCCCCAATGCCTCGACATTTGATTATTAGCATTACTGACAGTGCACAGTAGTGTTTCCGTCTAGCAGATTTCACCATTAAATAGACGGAGCCATTGACTTGGAAAAGAAGCAGCTAGTGGAGATTTTCAAAGACCTGGCGACTTTCCTGATTACAGAGGAATCTTTGCCCGTATCAGAAAAGCCACAGTTCTGGAAACCAATCTTTGTTTTGATGCAGGCGTGTTAACAAAGGTAGAAAGAATATCCCCCTGTGCATTCTGGCTGATGAGGTGAGCTTTTTGCATGTGGTACTTTCCTAGCGGCTTGGAGAGGCTTTGCTTCTGGTAGGACCTTGGAGAAATCCTTTCACTTCAGTAGGCGAATGTTCTGGTCTGATGTCCCATAAATCTGCTTTCTTTGCCTGTTCAGAGAAGCAGCAGAGTTGGGGTTGTTCAGCTTGACACAGAAGGCTTTAGGGAGACCTTGTGCCAGCCTTTTAACATATAGGTCTCCTGGTGGTTTTGCCTGATTTCTCCCTTTTAGGGATGCAATGCCTTTGAGCTTGGAGGAGATGATCCTTGGAAGTCAGCCAGCTTTCTTGGGCTCCCAGTCTCTCCAGGGCTTTATCCCATGGCACACTACCAAGGAGGTTCCTGAAGAGGTGAAAGTCAGCTCTTCTGAAATCAAGGATTTCAAGCTTGCTGAGCTTCCCCCTGTTAGCTTCCCTTAGGATCTCAAACTCCATCATCTCACGGTCACTGCAGCCATGAGTTTAACATTACTCACCAGCCCTTCCTGATTGACAAAGATGAGGTCTAACATGGCACCTCTCCTCGTTGATTCCTCTTATCACTTGGATAAGGAAGTTGTCGTCAGTGCATTCCAGGAATCTCCTGGATTGCTTGTTCCCTGCCATGTTGTTTTTGCAACTCACAAGCGTCTCCAGCTTTTGTCCTGAAAAATCCATTTGTGAGCTCATCTCTTCTGCAAGTCTCATTTCTTCAATTTAATTTCGTACGATTTCTTAGCCCTTTTCTTGAGCAATGCTTCAGGAAGTGCTGTGTGGTGATATTTGAAGACTTTAGGGTGGAGAACTAAGGTTCTGACAAAGGTGGTTAGAACCTCTGTGGCAGTCTATTCCACAGGCCTTACTTGGTTGTTTAGGTGCAGGAAAAGTGCAAAGGCAGGAAATACAAATGCAAAGGACTTCAGTGAGAGTGGCTGTGCTCAGCTGTATTGTGCAAGAGGACTGGAAATGGTTATGTGTGGTCTTTGATCAACGTGGAGATGTCTAGAGTGCTACACCTGGTTTTGCAAAGACGTTGCTTAGTTTTGCAGCACGTGTCCAAATGTTTAAAATGGCACTCACTTTTTTTTTCATAGGCTGTGCGTGTTACAAAACCCAAAATCCCAGAAGCCATCCGAAGAAATTTTGAGCTAATGTAAGTATCTGTACATAAAATTGTATGAATTAGTATGAACTGAGAGTCCAACACAGGCATAAGGCTATTAGAAAGCTCATACCTGGTTCTCAGGTGAGAGGTGGGTTCTAGTCACTGTGTGCTTGGCTCAGTACACTTTGTGCATTCTTCCTCTCCATTTCCATAGTTTTCACCTTGAAGCCTTTTAGCCCTTGGCAAAGACAGTTGTTAGCATGTACAGAGGTCCATACCATGGCTGTGTTCCTACTCTTTTGCTGGAGAGGGGACTCTGATGTGCTATGGAGAATCTGTACAAGATTTGTAGACTGAATTCAGGGCTCAGGGATTTTGATGTCTTGCCCATCAGCCCCACTCCACCAAACTAACAGAATGACAGGCAGATTTTAGTCTAATGTGTACCCATGGAGATCTACTCTCCACGCCCTTTCCCAAAGCAGGGTCAACGTCTCCGGGCCCTGGGCCAGAGATGCCCCCGCTTGGATGGAGAGGGGCTGTTTCCTTGGGGCTGGCTGGGATTCCCTGTGTTGTAGCTGTGCCAGTGCCTCTGGGGCTGTCACTGTGCCTCCCAAGCAGAGTCCAGCCCTGGTGTCTCTGGGACTCCCTTGGGCAGTGGCAGATGCTGTTGCGTCCACCTTCACCTCCTCATCTCCATCTGAGCAAGCCCAGCTCCCTCAGCCTCTCCTCCTACACCCTGGCCTCCACCCCAGATCTGCAGTAGCCATGCGCTGGATTCACTTCTTTTCCTGAGGGCCTCAAACTGCCTGTAGCATCCAGATGTGGTCCAACCAGTGCTAAATAGAAAGGGGGAATAATCCCTTTCATTTGACCTGCTGGCTTACACAGCTGAAGACAGAACTGATCTTTGTGGCTGTGAAGACATCATGCTTGAAGACTTCATGCTGGCAAACTGGTTGGCTTCTTGTCCCCTTGGCCTCTCAGGCCCCGGTTTCCAGAGCTGTTCTCCAGCTCCATTTCTCTGTGAACGTTTCTCACCCTGCAGGGAGGCTGAGAAGACCAAGCTACTGATTGCAGCCCAGAAGCAGAAGGTGGTAGAGAAGGAGGCAGAGACAGACCGGAAGAAGGCGCTCATTGGTATGGTACCAGTTGGGAGTACAAGCAGGCAGGGGCCAGACTAAATTTCCATTCCTAAATCCTTCAGTAAGCTGAGATAGGGCATTGTCTGTAGGACAGCAATCTGAAGGGAGGCACAACCAGGCTACACAATCAGTCATTTAGAAAATACGAGTGTTTGTGCTGCTGCATCTGCATCCCACCTCCCTCCCCATAGCACCAGATCATTGAACCCCTCTGTCTTAACAGTGGGGCTCCTGCTACAGCAGGCGAGGAGGTAACACTTCTGTCAGTAAAACTGTGTGGGCTTGAAGCTAAGTGTCCCTGTGCCAGGGAGAATTGTAAAAGGGATGTCAGCCAGGGCAACTCCAGAAACATCAGCACTATATTTTCTTTCTCTGCGTTGCTTGCAGTACAAACGGGCACTGTAGTATCCGAGCAGAAAGGGAGGCAGCAGAGAGCAAACTATTTCTGTGGCAGATTCTGCAACTGGGTGCTGGGATCAGGGTGCTGGTGCTCAAGCCCTGAGAAGCAAATGTCTGAGCTGAGCCTGCTGTGATTGCAGAGGCAGAGAAGGCTGCTCAGGTGGCCAGGATTCACTATCAGCAGAAGATCATGGAGAAGGAGACAGAGAAGCGCATTTCTGAGATTGAAGGTAATGATGCTCCTGGAGTCATCTTCCAGCTAAGGGTGGTGGTGGGTAGGGAAACCTCAGAACTGGGCTTGCAGGCATCACCGTCCCGCAGAAATTTGTAAAGGGTGCAGTAACGCAAGGTTATGCACTGGGGTCATTCCTCCGTTTTGCAGGTGCCTCTCCAAGGAGCCAGCAGCACGGCTGTGTCACTGGCACGCTGTGGCTCGGGTGCTTTGATGCGATGTGGCCATTCCATTGCTAATGCTTCTTTTCCTGTCCATCCTCTCTTGCTCTGTTAGATGCTGCGTTCCTGGCAAGAGAGAAAGCAAAAGCTGATGCAGAGTACTACACCGCTCAGAAGCTGGCAGATTCCAACAAGGTGAGCACTTCAGAGTTGTTCAGAAGAGGACTTGGCTTACTCTTTTCTTCTGCACATATTAGGGTCAGGTGGGCAGCACTGGAAAAACACTTGATTTAACAGCCTGTATCCCAGGAAGGAGCTGCCTAAGGTGAAGTCTAAGGGTAGAGAAGGTTGTCTCTTACAATCTATGATTTCTCTTTTTGTAGCTGAAACTTACCCCTGAGTATCTGGAACTAATGAAATACCAAGCGATAGCTGCGAACAGCAAGCTTTATTTTGGTGACCGCATTCCCGGCGTGTTTCTCGATGCCTGTGCCTTCCAGCAAGCCAATCTGAGAACTGCCCAAGAAACCAGTCTCCCTTCACAGGATGCCCCAGAGACCTCTGGAGAAAGCCACCTCAGAGCAAAGGAAAGCACTGGCTGAGGGAGGTAGAACCACGACCCGTAGAGCTCAACAGTGAGCCCAGCTGTGAATGGGGATGTTGCCCCATGCTCATGTGGCGGATGCAGCGCGTGCGTGGACATCTTGTGTATCGGTGGCAGTTGGATTGATTTTCTTCTAGCAACACATTGCAAGTGCTCTGCCTCCTCCGTTTCTTCCCCTATTAAATTGGTGCTTCCGAATGAGGGATAATCCTGTACTAACATACCTATGCTGGAATATTAAAAGACAGACACCGGGAAAGCCTTCCGCAGTAGGTGCAGTTATTTAGCAAGCATTGCTCCGGAGGTAGGAGATGTGGCTTTGAGTGCTGTGTTGCTGCACAGTGGTCGCTTCCCATTGCTCCTTGCTGAGGCCGAGCGAAGAAGTTTCCTTTGTCCTGCCGATGAAGCTTTGCTTTGTGGACCCCAAGGCAGGTTTCTGCTGACACTGTCTTTCCTCAAGGACTCCAGTGGAGTGGGCCCTGCTTGGCCAGCGGAGGCTGAGTGTTCCTGCTCAGGCTGAGGCCTGATGAGGAGTGGTTTGGTGTGGAATAGGTTATCGGAGTAGGATTTGCATAGCCGTAATCTTTCCTGTAGGCAGTGGCACTAGATAATGGCTTGGAGCAAGCAATCTAATGTGTTTCTGTAGCTCCCCCTCTCCAAGGAAGAGCCTTACGGTGGCTGCCTGTGACGGACTGTAGTACATTTCAGCCGGGTGGCTGGGTCTCGGTTTGCACCCTAAGTCAGATTTGAGTGCATGGAGCACCTTTGAGCAGCTGGTTGAGATCAGAGCTGGGAAATCTGCTCAGACCCCAGCCTCCCTGCTGTAGGAATAGTCCCCCTTTCCCCAGGGAAGGAGGGCTGAATTTCCACTGTTCTGCCTTGCTGGCAAAGGGAAGGGAAGAGAAAAATGAAGGGCGCCCACTCAGCAGCAGATCACATTTGTCACCTCAGTTGCAAAGTAAGTGAGGCATCGCTGCTCCCCAGGGCAAAATCCACCACTCCAGGAAGAGGTGGGACCTGCCTTGTGCATCCTTTAACAGCCATGGCGGGGAGTCTGTTGCTGGTCTTCTCGTCGTTGGCCAGGCTTTGGCTGTGTTGCTGCAAGGCTTTTGACTCGGGAGCAGTGGTAGCAGGATGATCTTTCCTCCTGGTATGCATTGTAATCTATCCAACCTCTGCTGCCCATGTGCCGCTGCAGGGTGAGACAGAGAGATGTGCTTAGGGAGGGAATCTGCTGCTGCAACCTGCTTCCCTCTTTTCCTCTGTCTTCCCCTTTGCCTGTGAGGGTGTGCTTGTTTCTAGGACCTGTTTCTCCTTGTGTTCTGCGACGATCCTAGAAGACAGTGACTGGAGAGCCACGTGGAAAGAGCTTGAGCTGGAATGTTGTTTCACAGCCGGTTAGTGTTGCCTGCCTCTGAACCCACCACGAGCTCAGATACTGCTGCTCTGCTGGCTTGTGATATGCGTACGTTCATCCTGCTCTCCCATCCCTTTCGGTGCAGTCGCGGTGCGGCAGTCGGCCCTGGTGCAGTTCACTGGATGGGGGCTGGTTGGTGGTGACTCTCCAAGCACTCGCCGGTTGGTGCCAGCATCTGTCTCGGGCACCATCCGCAGCCTCAGGGCAAGTGGAAGGAATGTGCTTCTTTTTGTCCTGATGAAGGGCCTGGATTTCACCCTCTGCTAGTGATTTCTCCAAGTGAGTTCTGTGGGCTTCAAGCTTTCCAGTGCCGTTTTCCTGTGCTGTGTGACTTGACTTGGAGGATGGCAGTGTCTCACCTCAGGGAAGTTTGGTAACAATCGGTGCCTTATGCTGTCTAAGCTCCTGCCCTGGCTGCTGCTCTTCAGTTTCTGGGGCAGAGCAGGGATGCATTGACCGTGCCCCCCCTGCTGCTGGCTGGCTTGGGTAACGTGTGGGACTTTGCAGTGGTTCAGGTGGTCTTTCTTTCCTCCAGCTGTCTGCAAACTCCCAAAGCCCAGATGGTGCTCTGCTCCAAGATACCAGCTCCTCTTCAAACCCAGAGATGGCAGGAGCCGGGGACCAGAACTCAGTCCCAGTGAGAGGACAGCGAAGGTGCCGAGCACCAGCTCCAGCTCCCAGGGAGGCTGTGGGTGAGTGTGCTTCCCCAAGCTCAGGGGAAGATAGAAAGGGTACTGCTGTCACCAAGAGCAGAGGTTTTTCCAGTTTTGCCGTACATACTTTGTGGCACAGCCTTGTGCCTTGGAGGTCCCAGCCTTGGGAGCATTAAGCTGAGCATTTTCAGGGAGAGGGAGGGTGTTTGTCTTCACCTGCTGAAGTGTTGGGCAAACAGTGCCCTCTTGGCACCGGAGCAGCCTTCACAGGCTGCTGGTGAGCAGGGGAGCGGGAAGGATGTCTGCGTATTGTGCTGGTGGGCAGCTCAGCCAGCACGCAGAGCTGCAACCCATGGCTGGTGGCAGGGAAGGAGCCCACCCAGGCGGCAGAGAGGGGATGGCAGTGTATTTTGTAGCTGTGCTGTTTGAAATGTCTCCTGGAAGCACCGTTTGGCTTGCAGGGTCCGATTTCTCTTGTGGGAAGGGCTTTGAGGAGCCAGTTGCATCTCTCTGATCCTCCACGGCGGTGGTGTTGGCTTGCAGCAGCCACTTTGGTTGAATTTTGAGATGAAGGCAGGCTTTTTGGAACAAAAGCGCTCCTAGAGGAGGTGTAGACCTGTCTCCGTGTGGTACTCACTGGGGTTTGGTGCTACCTGGTGCTGGCATCAAACCCTGAACATCAGGCTGGATGGACAGGGTAGGTTCTTCCAGCCTAGAGATGACAAAGAAGAGCACAAGGGGAACCACTAGAAGCAATAACCAGGCAGCTTGCAGCTCTCCTGCAGTGATCAGAGCAAGATCTCCATGCCAGGAGCAAGAAAGCCTTCCAGACCAGTGCAGGAAGAACTGCTTCCCCTTAGATCTCAGCCATGCTGGGTCTCCCTGCAGCTGCCCAGGTGGACGGGTGACTTTGCCGTTAGCAGCTATCACTCTGGCTCAATGTCACCTTGCTGTGACGGGGTTTGTGTGCATCAGCCGCCTCCTGCTTGTGTGCTCTGAGGGACACTTGGGGGATGCTCCTGCAGTTCCAAGTCCTGCAACAACATGTGTGCGATGCTCGGTGCCTTCTGTGAAAGCCTCCTCCGTCCGTCTCGTGCTTCCTCGGCCACTGCTCCAGCAGCCTGAGTGGGTGTGGGAGAGGAGGGAGTTACCATGGCTTTAACACCCTCAGTCTAGGCTTTGGATCTCTGAGCTGGGAGCTGCAGAGCAGAAACACGGATGCAACCACGAAGCAGTGGAACCGAACTGTTTTCTTGTCTCTGTTCAGAAGGCCTGTGTGGTCCTGTGACTAAAGGGTTCCGCCACTGGATCTGCACCTTATTTAAGGAAACACAATACGATATGTTCAGGTTTACATGCCGAGTGTTGAGTTCTTTTGATAAAGCAGAATAAAATTATTTTGTTACCATTTCCTTGGTGGCTTTATGTGTCCTAGGGCTGGTGCCACTGTAGACACATGGAGGCGGGACACCTGTGCCTCCCACCCTGCAGCAGCACCGTCTAGTTGCGTGTCCCTAGCTGCAGTGACTGCCACAGCGGGAGCCCCGGGAGCAGCCTGGGCTCAGAGGAGAGAGACTTGTGCTCAGAGGAGCACCAGGGGTGGCATCTCCTGCTCTGTTTCTGCTGGCCTTGCGGTTGCTGTAGTGTGAGATTTGCCGCTCGTCGCCAGTCGGACATGAGATTTCCACTTCTGAAAGACTCCACGTCGATTCTTTATTGGCCCCTGCGTGTCCTTGCAGAGAATGTACAGGATTAGTTTCTGATGGGGGAGGTTTTGTTTGTTCTTTCATGCGTGCTGAAATATAAGTGCATATGCAAAGAAAATATAGCTGCATAAGGAAGCAGAGCAGTCTTCTAATAACTGTGAAAGCCAGTATTTTTACACGTTTTACGTTATAGTTCACTATGTTAACACTTTGCCACAATGATGTGCATCTCCTAATCCATCAGGGTAGGAGAAACATCTAGGCTGTGTAGCTTCATGCTGATCCACTAAGAAAATTCACAAAGGATTCAACAGTTTTTTTAAGATACTTTCATTTTCTGTTTAGGGTAGTAGATTGCATTAAGCTTCTCTGCCAGTTTATGAAACACACAGGAACTTTTCCTTTTTTTTTCTTTTTTTCCTTCCAGTCTTTTAAGTGCCTACAGGACACATCTGTACTTATGGAGAGCTCTGGCATGGCTGGGCCCTGCATGGCTGCAGGGTGGGAGAAGGAGCAAAGAGGTTCCTTTTCCCTTTGCATAAGCCTGCTAAAAATTACAGATCTCCCCAGAGCCAGGAGTAGTCCTCCAGAAGAGAGATATTTCTGCTGTAGCTCTCTCCTGCTGGAAAAGACCTTGAAGATCATCAAGTCCAACTGTCAACACCACCTTGACCACTAAACCGTGTCCCCAAGTGCCACATCTGCATGTCTTTTGAACACCTGGGCTGGTGACCATGTGGGAAAGTACTGAATTGCCCTGTTGCAGAACAGCCAAGGTGCTCTGATTTGAAGCCCCTTTGCTGCAGGCAGTGCTTCCCACGCACCTTCTGTCCCTGGCCAGCCCTTCCCGGTTGAGCTCCACAGGACCAACACGTTCACAAGCTGAGAGGAGAGGAAGTGGCCTCAGGTTACACCAGGGCAGGTTTACATTGGGTATTAGAAGGAGTTGCCAAGCACTGGAACAGGCTGCCCAGGGCAGTGGTGGGGTCTGTGTCCCTGTAAGTGTTTAAAAGCTCCGTCGATGAGGTGCTCAGGTTTAGTGGTGGACCTGACGTCACTGGGTTAACGGTTGGATTTGACAATCTTTAAGGTCTTTCCAACCTAAATGATTCCATGCTGCCTGCAAGCACAAATGCTTGTCTTGGAGCAAGATGAGGGGGAGCTGAGCTGGTGGTGAGCGTCACAGTCTTCAGTCACAGAGACAGCCTGGGACCTCTTTTGGTGACTGGGAGCCACAGGGACTCGCTGCAGCCACCATGGTGGCTTTGCTCTGCGCAGCTACTGGAAGCGCTGCTGTTCAGACCCCGTGGCTCTGGCACAGGATTTGGGAGCTCAGCTCAAGCCCTTCTCCATGCTGGCTTCACTCCTGCCAGACCCACCCTGAGCCCCAGGCAGCTCCCTGCCTGCTGTCACCCTCCTGCCCCACTGTCCCCTTCCACACAGAGACACGCAGCAACACCGCTGCCTTCACTCTTTATTGGTATAAAATCTTCAACCTAAATTATATTAAAAATGGCAAGGCTTGATTTCACAACAGGTAGATTAAACTGGTCACATAAGGGTTATAAGTTAACGGCCGCAGTAAAAAGGCTGCCAGGAATTCCCTTTCAGGACAGTAACTCAAGTGATAACTTCAGAGGTAAAAACCCTGCAGGGAAGCCAAGCCCAGCTTGGACCTGCCAAAGCCTCTGGTGAGACCCCTGCCATGTGACTGTC
>NW_009716907.1:0-257 GCF_000703405.1 Apaloderma vittatum | reverse complement strand
TCCCTCGGGGGTCACGGCTGGCGTGGGCGCGTGCCCCCCCGTGCCCCAGCGAGCCTGGGGGTGACGCCAGGAGGTTCTTCACACTGCCCCAACAGGGAAGGAGCAGAAGTGGGACACATTCAGGTCATCAGGAGAGAAGGCAGCAGCTCCCAGGGCACAGGAGAGCCTGGACCAACTCCGGGCTGGCCTCAAAACTAGAGCTGGCGTCGTCCCCACTCCTGGTCTGCTCAGGAAGCCCCAGGTGACGGCTCTGCCTG
>NW_009716906.1:242-2585 GCF_000703405.1 Apaloderma vittatum | reverse complement strand
AAGATGATCAGAACCAAGGTGGGTCCAGGAGCAGCAGGAGATGATGGGTGCCGAGATGGGTCCAGGAGGATCAGGAGATAATGGGTGCCAAGATGGGTTGGTCAGGAGCAGGGGCAGATGATCAGAACCAAGGTGGGTCCAGGAGAAGGGGGGGGAACAAGAGGGTGGGGTCAAGGTGGGCCCAGGAGGAGATGATGGGTGTCAAGGTGGGGCCAGGAGAAGCAGGAGGAGATGAGGGGGCACCAAGATGGGTCCAAGAGATGAGATGGGTTCAGGAGGACCAGGAGATGAAGGGCACCAAGATGGGTTGGCCAGGAGCAGGAGGAGATGATCAGAACCAAGGTGGGACCAGAAGCACGAGGAGATGATGGGCGCCAAGATGGGTCTAGGAGGACCAGGAGAAGATGGGCATGAAGATGGGTCCAAGAAGACCAAGAAAATACGGGCACCAAGATGGGTTGGCCAGGAGCAGGAGGAGATGATCAGAACCAAGGTGGGACCAGAAGCACGAGGAGATGATGGGCGCCAAGATGGGTCTAGGAGGACCAGGAGAAGATGGGCATGAAGATGGGTCCAAGAAGACCAAGAAAATACGGGCACCAAGATGGGTTGGCCAGGAGCAGGAACAGAAGATCAGAGCAAAGGTGGGTCCAGGAGAAGCAGGAGATGATGGGCGTCAAGATGGGTCCAGGAGGATCAGGAGATGATGGACATGAAGATGGGTCCAAGAGAACCAAGAAAATATGGGCACCAAGATGGGTTGGCCAGGAGCAGGAGAAGATGATCAGAGCAAAGGTGGGTTCAGGAGAAGCAGCAGGAGATGAAGGGCACCAAGATGGGTCTAGGAGGACCAGGAGATGATGGACACCAAGATGGGTTGGCCAGGAGCAGGAGAAGATGATCAGAGCAAAGGTGGGTTCAGGAGAAGCAGCAGGAGATGAAGGGCACCAAGATGGGTCTAGGAGGACCAGGAGATGATGGACACCAAGATGGGTTGGCCAGGAGCAGGAGGAGATGAGGGGCACCAAGATCGATCCAGGAGTACCAAGAGATGATGGCTGCCAAGATGGGTTGGCCAGAAGCAGGAGGAGATGAAGAGCACCATGATAGTTGGAGGAGAAGCAGGAGGACATGAGGGGCACCAAGATGGGTCCAACGGATGATGGGCACCGAGATGGGTCTTGGAGGAGCAGGAGATGATGGGTGCCAAAATGAGTCGGCCACCAGCAGATGATCGGCGCCAAGGTGCGTCCAGGAGAAGCAGGAGGAGATGACCAGCACTGACATGGGTCCAACAGATGATGGGTGCCAAGATGGGTCCAGGAGGACCAGCAGATGATGTGTGCTGCCATGGGTTGGCCAGGAGCAGGAGGAGATGACGGATGCCAAGATGGGTCCAGGAGAAGCAGGAGGAGATGATGGGTGCCAAGATGCATCTGGCAGGGCCAAGTAGAGATGACGAGTGCCAAGACGGGTTGGCCAGGAGCAGGAGGAGATGACAAGTGATGTGTCCAGCCATCCCAGAGATGACGGGTGCCAACACTGGTTGGGCAGGACCAGGAAGAGATGATGGGTACCAAGATGAGTCCAGTAGAGTCAAACATAGATGATGGGCGTCACGGTGGGTTGGGCAGGAGCAGATGGGTGCCAAGAGGGACTGGCCAGGACCAGGAGGATGTGACGGGCATCAAGATGGGTCCAGGAGGACCGGGAGATGATGGTTTCCGCGATGAGTTGGCCAAGAAAAGGAGGAGATGATGGGCACCAAGATAGGTCCAGCAGAAGCAGGAGATGACGGATGCTGAGATGGGTCCAGAAGAAGGATAAGATCACGGGCACCAAGGTGGGTCCAGCACAGGCAGGAAGAGATGACGGGTACCAAGATGTTTTGGGCAGGACCAAGCAGAGATGACGGGCACCAAGATGGATCCAGGACAACCAGGAGGACACGATGAGGGTCAAAAGGATTGCAGCAGAACCAGAGGGACATGACAGGTGATGCGCTGAGCAGGACTACGAGGAGATGATGGGCACCATAACGGGTCCAAGGGAAGCCGGTGGAGATAATGACTACCAAGATAGTTCCAGAAGGAGTTGACATGTGCCACCACGAGGTGGACAGGACCAGAAGGAGATGATGGGCACCGAGATAGATCTAGCAGGACCAAGAGGAGATGATGGACACCAAGATGGGTCCAGGAGAACCAAGCAGAGATTACAGGTGCTGCGGCAGGTTGGGCAGGACCAGGAGCAGGTGATGGGTGCCAAGAGGAGTCCCGCAGAGCCTGGCAGGGATGTCTGGTGTCAGGATGGGTCCTTCAAGACTGGGAGCAGATGATGGGT
>NW_009716906.1:0-224 GCF_000703405.1 Apaloderma vittatum | reverse complement strand
AACGTGGTGGCCAAGAACCCACCTGCTGAGCTCCTCCAGCACCCCGGGATGGGCAACCAACCCCAATGAGCCACGGCACCTCCCAAAGGGACCCCCAAGCACCCACCCCTGGGTGAACGCAGGAGAGGGACCCCAGCTGTGGGACTCTCCTGGCACTGGGACACTTTGTCACTCTAGTCACCTTCTCCATGCGCTTGATGCACCTTCTTCTGGCCCTGGAGGTC
>NW_009716905.1:0-6829 GCF_000703405.1 Apaloderma vittatum | reverse complement strand
CCTCCTTTCTCCGCAGCAGTCTGCCCCATCTCCTCCTCCTCCTCCTCCTCTTCTCTCTTCTGTCTCTTCCCCTGTCTCTCTTTCTCTCTCTCTGGCCTTCTGCCACTAGTGTTAACTGCTCTATTTGCACAATTTACACAAGACAAACAAAATTTTTAATTTAAAGAAAAAAAATATAACAAAAAGTGGGAGGGGAAAAAGAAAGGATTCTAAATTTTTGCAGCAAACTAACAAAAACAGTTTTTAAAAATAAGTTAAAGGACTGATGCTGGGGAGATTTAGGGATAGGGGCAGTAGGGGTAGGCAGGAAAGGGAGAAATCCCTGAGCTTTGATATTTCTAAAATATGTCCTGTGCCATGTTTTATTTGAATGTTGTTTAGTGAAAAAAAAAAAAAAGAGAAAAAGAAAAAAAAAAAGGTGGGAGTTTTGTTAGCTGAATAGATGCTCTTATTTAAATGCTGCTGGAGTGGTTCTAGAGGTCATGATCAGAGAGGAAGGGAGATCCCAAGGTTGGTTTTTCTTTCCTGGGGGATCACTGAGGGATGGTTGGGGTTTTTTTTTTTTGTTGCGCTCATCCTTGTCTTCCTGGTCCGGCAGCCTCGGGGAGGTCTGGGTAGGGCTGCCCCCCCGCCTGCCCTGGGACCATGTGGGGTGGAGGGGGCTGTCAGGAGGATTTGTAGAGGGCCAGCCTGGGGCTTTTTTGGCAGATTCCCTCATGCTGGAGCACCCTTAATGAAGCCCCTTTATGATTTTTTTCCCCTCATCACCCTTTTTTACTAATGCAGGGAGAAGGGACCAGATCCCTGGGGAGAAGGGAGGCGCCTCCTCCTCATCTCCTGACTGAGCCCCCCCAGCAAACCCTGCGGGGCCACCAGCCCGTGGGGGGACTGAGGTGCTCGGCTGCCACGGGGCTGTCGCCCACTCCTCCACCCAGCAAGCCCAAACGTGTGCAGGAGTTTCCACCCATGACTGACCTTTCTTTCTCTGTCCTTTCCTTCTTTCTCCCCCTTTCTTTCCTTGCTCTCACCCCATCTCCCTTTTGCCATCTCCACCCTGCCAGGGGATTTGCTGGAAACCCGAGGTCTGCCCCCTTCATAATGACAGATCCTTGCGGGTTTGTGCTTTTCAGAGGTGAAAACGTGCCGAACGCGGTGCTGAGTGGCAGCAGGTGACCAAAAACTTCCGAAATCATGAGCAAAACCCTTTCCTTTTCTGTACTGAAAGCTCTCGTTGCTGCCCAAGCCACGGCAGACGGAGCCAAACTCTGCCGGGAGCGGGTGGCTGTCGAAATCCAAGTGGAAAGAAACCCAGCTGATTTCTGTCCATTCCCTTAAATTGCAAGTTAAGGAGGGGAGAGGGAGAAATAATGAAGTTTTTAATTAAAAAAAAAAAATAAAAGTGTGTATATATATATATGTGGTTACAATCTAATTCTCGTGCCCCAGTGGGGTGCTGTACAGTTAACTGAAGGAGAATCGAACCAATATAAATATGAAATGAATTTACACAGCCAGTTAAAACAAAACAAACAACTACAAAAAAAAAAAAGGATACCAAATGGTCTGGAAGAAATTTCCAAGCCTTTCTCACCATGCAGAACAATCGTTTGAAGCCTGCACATCTCATTATGTTGTAATTTTATTTGGTTTTGTTTTGTTTTAATAAGGAGGGAAAGGAGAAGATGCTGATTAAAAAAAGGCAAACAACAACAAAAAAACCCAACCACATCAGCAAAACTATGTTTGAAAAAGAAGTAATAGTTGTTTCCCAAACCTACAAACCCCGAGCTGTCGCTGGATTTCTGAGAGCTGTGGGCTGTTGCATGACTGTGCTAGATTTTAGTCTGAGTTGATCTTTTTAAGAAACAGAAGAAAAAAAACATAAAACAAAAAAAAACCTGCAAGTGTTGAATATTAGAGGTTTGTTTAGACCTGTTATCTGTTTTATTTTTAATTTGAAATTTAATTTGTCACTTTTTCGTCCAAAAGAAAAAAAAATCAAAAGCAAACCAACGAAAAGCAAAAAGAAAGACTTCAGAGGTTCACATGTCAAATGTGGTACTCGGAAAGCCTTAAAGGACAGCTGTGTGCCCACCTGCCCCAGGCTGGGGCCACCGTCACCGGCTGCCA
Source organism: Apaloderma vittatum (assembly GCF_000703405.1). Taxonomy (NCBI): domain Eukaryota; kingdom Metazoa; phylum Chordata; class Aves; order Trogoniformes; family Trogonidae; genus Apaloderma; species Apaloderma vittatum. The sequence continues at coordinate 4,699 of NW_009716905.1, read as the reverse complement.
GCAGCATCCTGGGCACTCCGGGGGAACAAAATCCTCCTGGGGGGTGTCCCTTGGGAGGGGGTCCTTTGCAGAACTCGCTGCCGCTGCGATGGGGCAGAGGGGTTGCCCACGGCTCCCTTCGGCGCAAGGCTGGCCCCAAGCTCCGTTGTGGTGCCGCTGCTGGCTGGGCGGCGTTGGCGGAGGTCCCGGAAATCACCTGGAGGACGGTGCCTGCGCGTCGGTGGTCATTGCAATCCGGTGGAAGGGGAGCACTTGCTTTGGAGTCTCTCACCCAAAACTGGCGTGAGTCCTGCCCATTGCAGTGGTAAGAGCATCTTGGGGAGCTTTGGTTGCCGTTGAGGGAGCTGAGCACATGGGTTTGTGGTGTTAGGGGATGGTGGGGTCCTTCCCGTTGCTGGTTGAAGGAGGATGGAGATGTGTTTCTCAGAGCATCCCCCTGAATATTTCCTTCTTGGCGAACAAGGGGTGAAGCAGTGTTAAGAGCAGAGGGTTTTTTATAATGTTACTTTCCCAGCAGTGACCCTGTGGGTGCTCACTTGGCTCCTCTGGAGGGATAGATGAGTTTCTCGGCTGTGGTGGGCCAGGGTTGGATTTGAGCGACAGAGAGGTCTCTGGGGGTGTCCTGCCAGGCAGGCTGGCAGTGCCATGGTGTGGCAGTGCTCTCTGGGCTCCCCTTGTGCTGTGGTTTGGCTCTTCTTCCTCCATGGTGATGCTGAGAGTCCGTGGTGTGGCCCTGGGGGTGGGTTCCTGCTGGCTTCCTCCTGGGGAGATATGGAGTGTCTGCGGTTTCCTCCCCCAAAGGTCCCTGCCGGCACCTCCGCCCCCCTCTGGGGTCCCCTTGCTGCCTCTAACGGGAAGGGTGATGGTTGGTGAGGTGGGTGTTGCAATGCTGCCCGCAGCCTCAGGCGCTTCTTGGTGCTACCTTTGCCTTTTGTGTGATGCCCAGCGTCCTTAATTGTGCCAGGCAGCCTGTCCTTCCCTTGCCCCAGCCTGGCGGGGGGCAGAGCCGGGCTGGCCATCCCCTCCTAACCCTGCCTAGCAACGGGGAAAGGCAGGGAGAGGCTGGGAAGCATTTGCAGGACTCCTCTTACCAGGCATCCGAAATGGGATGGGATGGAGAAGCATCCCCTGCCCTGAGTCTGCATTTTGGGGAGCTCCTGCTTGGCCCCTGACACTGTCAAAGGCAGCTGGACCCCACGGGCAGACCCCCAACCGCTACAGTAAGCAGGTCCCTCCCTGCCCCCCTGTGCTCATATTGCCTTTTCTCTTCAGTTTGGGGTTAGAAAAAAAAAAAGCAGTCCAGCCTGGAATTGTGCCCTGTGCCTGGCCCTGGTGTCCCCCTCTGGCAGGAGCCCCGTGCCACCCCCTGGGGCTGAACCCAGCCTGGGGACAGGGAGCAGGTGGGACCCTCACTCTGGGCTCACCCGCTCCCGACCAAAGCGCACAATGAGCTGTCCTTTAAGAAAGCAGGGGGAAACCTAACACGGGCCCAGCGAAAGGCAGAGAATTTTAATAGTTTCAAAAAAAAATTAAATGGGGGCAAAAAAACCTTAAAATCTGGAGTCCTGATTACCTTTCTGTGATTGTTTCAGACTTGAAGCAGCAGGCCAGCACGGCTGGTCAACGCCCTTTGATCGTGTAAATATCCTGCTATTTCCTATTTTAATGTTCTTCAGATTTAGTACTTGTAAATAAACACACGCATCAAGGAGAGATTAAACATTTTTGCTAAAGCTGGTGTCTCGCCTGTGTTTCTGGGGGCAATGTAGGTGGGTGGCTTTGGGGAAGGGCTGTTCCCAGGAGCAGCATCCAAGTCCATGGCCGTGCCAGGGTGACACGATGCAAAACCACATTGGGATGGCCTGGCATCGCTGGGGTCACTGTGGGTATGGGGACCCCGAGCTGTGGCCTTTTATACCCCCAAAGCGACCCTGGGGGCTGTGCCGGCCACTGGGGGGGGGATTTTGGTGGTGGATGCACGCAGGGTTTGAGGGGGTTTGTCCATCAGCACTTTCCTGGGTGCCCTATGTTAAATTAACCATTTTTATGTTAAATTTAAACCGTTTGATTTCGCTTGTCGCCTTTCGAAGTGCTCGAAGCTGCTGGTGAGATGTAGAGGAGCTGAATCCCTTATGTTGAAAGCAAGAAGAAGTAGAGACTTGCCCACCTGCATCACCACACACCAGAGTCCCAAGGAGCTCACCAGGGCTGGGACGGCTTCTCTTCTGCCCCTTGGCCACCCTGGTCCTTCCTCCCATGGGGACATCACAGGGTCACAGCACAAGTGCTTGGGGCTGGGGGGAAGAGATGCGTGATTGTGGGGTGTCTGCATGCTGGAGGATTTCTTTTCCAGCTCCTGGTGCTTGTCTTTAAGCCACCGTGTCACCTGTAACTCTGGGTGCCTCCAAACTGTTTCACAGGGCCAGCAGGATCCTAAAGCATGGCATTAGGAGAGGAAGCCAGTGCCAGCAGCCGGACACCTCAGCACCCTCCTCACACTGGGGACCTTCTCCAGCGATGCTGGATGGTCGTGGCAGGCATGAGGGGACATTCCCAGGCAGAAGGGGGTGAGTTTGAATAGTACGTCCCTGGGGCGTGGGGCTCTTGTGCAGCGCACAGACCAAAATGACACAAATTAAGCTGGTTTTTTTTTTATCTTCCCTTCCTGAGGGCAGTCTTCTGAGAGCTTAGGCTGGCAGGGCTGATTGTGTACTGTAGACCCTAAATGCATCTTTGCATTTAGTATATGTATACACTGGATGTTTTCATCTTTTTTCTCCTGCAGTTTACCTACTGTCCAGCTAGAACATCAGCAGCAAGTATTAAACATCTACTGCTTTAGCCATAGGGCCATTGAAACAAATATTGATTTGATCTTTAATTTCTAAAAAAACCAAGTTTTCTGTTGCCAACCTTTCAAATGTTTAAGAAAATCATATTTGAACTGAATTTTGTTCAGATTTCTGGAAATATTTAAACTGAGGAAAATGGAAGCAAGAACCTAATCTCTCCAAATTTTGTGGCTGCAAACACTGTCCTGGTGGCCATGAGAGAGCTGGTGGCTGGTGAATGCTGTGCTGGGTATGAAAACTGTATTTAAATCAGTTTTCATACCAACATGTAGTGGGGTTTTAATTGCTTTTGGGGGTCTTTTCAAAGGATGAGGGTGAGGGCCTTTCCCCAAAATCAGGTTGCGTTTCCATGGTGGCATGTCCTCATTGGATGTGTTGGAGGGGACCCCACACTCCAGCAGCCCCCCACCACTGCAAGGAGCAGAAGTGACTCCTTTTGTCCCCTTGGTGACTCCTCTCCTTAGGGGCTCAGTGCTCTTGGGGTTCTCTGCCTTCCCTGGGGACAGCAGCAATGGATCCTCTCCTGCTCTGAGTTGAAATTTCTTGCTGGAGGACATCTACATGGGGAAGGGTTGACCTTGGAACCCATAATACTGTTGTCCCCATAAACCCTCTTGCTGGACCTTGTTGCTTTACTCTGAGCCCTTTGTAGGCAGGATTTTTTGGTTTATTTTCTTCCTCCTTAATATTTGCTGTATTGTTTTACTGGGGAACAAAAGCTCAAAAACCTCGTGGTTGGCAAAATAAATAAATATCTAGTATTTCATGATCGCCAGGATGTTCTTCAATATAAATTGCACTAGTTTTCCCAAGGAGTAAGAGCTCCTGGCATGAAGCCAGGGCCTCCAATGACAGCTACAAATGTCTTTGTTTGCCTCCTCAGTTCTAGTGCAGAGCTAAGCAGAAAAAGATTATCAAGACCCACAAATGATTGTGTAATCCACAAATGCACTTTATTTGATTAAATGATAAAATGTGAACCTTCCAGCAATAACATACACCACTGCTGCCTGAGATGACAGTAATCCAGCAAATCTGCAGCAGCCACAGAGTGGCTGGGGCTGGGGGGTGAAGGCAGCCCCCTTCCTGTGAGAGCCCCCCTCCCTCCACTGACTGCCACCCTGGCTGATCCTCGGGGTTTTGGAGGCCCCCATGCTGTTGTCTTGCCTAAACTTGGGCTTCAGGTGAGTGGCACATCCCAGGGTGCTTGTGTGGGGTCTGAAGGTCTCATCCAGGACTTTTTGCACAAGCCCTCTATCCTCGCACCAGCCACCACCCTTGTGCTTTCCCTGTGCCACCTCCTTGTCCTCTCCAGCCCTGTGGAGATGCTCTCCTGCCTTTGGGTCTCTCTGTATCATCCTTACATGCAGCAAGGACACACACGTGGTAGTACTGCTCCTGCAGAAAGCACCGCGTGCTCAGTGCTGTGCATTGTCTCAGGGTAAGGTGGGCGCAGGACATGGGGACCCACGGTCTGCAACACAAGGACATGTCATGCCCACATCCCTGGGCACGCAGCCATGGACAGCCACGTGCCCATGGTGCGAATACCAGTCACCAGTAAGGCTCCTCCTGCCTTTGGTGAGCTTCACTCCAGAAAGGCAAGAGGGTTTGACCTGGTGATTTAACACCTCTTTTATCTGCCACTAATGTCTCCCCGTGCGTGGTTATTATTGATGCACTCAGAGCCCCAGAGGCAGCCGAGCTGCTAAAGACACTGTAAGACTTACCCAGCCAAAGGGTCAGCAGGAGCCTCTCCCTCACCCATCAGCCCCAGTCTCCTGCACTGGGACCAAGTGGCTGAGCTGGGTATGGGGCTGCGCTCCCAGCTGCTGATGAGTCTGTAA
>NW_009716904.1:24204-34952 GCF_000703405.1 Apaloderma vittatum | reverse complement strand
CGGAGGGACGGTCGGGACTCCTGATGCGCCGCGTGGAGGAGGGACCCTCAGGGCAGCCACATTTTGCTTCTGCTGCCTCGTACTTACAGCGCCTGTCTCTGCTGCTTGATGGTTTGAGACAAAACAGGCCCACTCCAAGAAAAACGCTCGAGACAACTGCCCTGAATATCAAAGATAACGGCAACGCTTTCCTCGACAAGGTCTCACTCCCATCTCCTGCTGCTGGAGTTTGATGCTGGCAGATGTAGGCTGCCTGTCCCATAAGTGCCTCCTCATGGGAAAGTCTGCTCGAATTCACAGAATCATAGAACCATAGGATAGTTTTGGCTGGAAGAGACCCTCAAGGTCATCGAGTCCAACACCACCAGCCCGTGTCCCTCAGCACAACACCTAACCTGCTCTTCAACCCCTCCAGGGACGGCGACTCAAGCCCCTCCCTGGGCGAGCTGGTCCAGGGCCTGACAACCCTGCCCGTAAAGAAATTCTTCCTAAAAGAATTCAGCGACGTTGTAATTCACTGAACAAATAAAACTCAACAAAGCAAGCCGTCCCACCCCACAGTTTGAAGCCCCGCGCTGGCTGAAGCCTCAGGTGAGTTCCCGCAGTGGCCGTGCCCAGGGTCCATCTCCAAACGTCCCCCAGGCTGCACCCAGCCCAGCCCACCTCCCACCCCACATTTGGCAAAGGTACGCCAGAGCCAACACCGAGCTAAAAAGCCTATTTTTAAAATTAAATTGGCACTGGAAACCAAGTCTTTGCCATTGCTGGATGAAGGACCCAGCCAACAAGACGGCGTGGCGTTTGGATGGAACTCAAGCCTTGCAAGAACAAGGCTTGGAGCTTGAAGAACAAGACTCCTTCTAACCAGTCAATAAGCAGCAGTGATTTTTCAGAATAAACAGGAAAGACGAGATGATCTGTGTCAAAATTGACACTCAAAAAACCCCAAACAACTTCAGCTCCTTACTATAAAAAGGGATGATACTCTTCCGTTTTTTTAAAAATTACGGAAAATGTAGCTCATTTTCTCAGTCTCGTACACGCAGATCGAGCCATAAAAAAACCAACCCCTAATGAGGAGATTTAGAATTCTGCCTCCAACAGCCAAGTTTAAACATTGTGACGCAAATAAAGCATGTGGGGCCATCCACGCCGCCGTGGAGTGGGCACGGGCCCCTGAAAGGCAATTCATCCTCGTTCTCTGGTATCAGCAGCCACTGCAACAAGTTATTTACACAAGAACCCTGGTGTCTGAGGAGACTCTTAACATATTTTATCCTTAACCTCCTCCTTCTCCACATGCCGCCGCCCTCGGTGGCGCCCAGCACCAGGTGAGGCACCACTAGCAGAAATGCAACGTGACGTGAAGCCATCAAAGCAGATGATGCAATGGTTACAGGACTACCTTTTTTTCCCCCAAAAGAACACCATCAACTGGATAAAAGATCAAACCAGTCCTCCCTGGCTCTAAAAAGAGTATCTATTAATTGTTTTTAAAAGCCTTCCCTGTTTGAACAGCGAGTCTCTCTCCAAAGCCTCCTGTTCAGCACTGACACAGCTCGAGAGAAGAGCTTCTCCAGGCGCCTTGCAGCATGTCTTGCGACCCGTCATCCACACCCAACCCGCTCCACCACGGCTGCAGGAAACCGCCCGCCGCTAACCAGCGATTCTGATAGAAAGATCACTGGGGAAAAAGCTGTGCTGTCTCAGCACAGGCTGCCCAGGGAGGTGGTTGAGTCGCCATCCCTGGATGTGTTTAAGCATCGCTTGGATGTGGTGTTGGGTGATATGGTCTAGGGGTGAACTTGCAGGTAGGGTTAATGGTTGGACGCGATGATCCCAAGGGGCTTTTCCAACCTGGATGATTCTGTGATTCTGTGGTTATCCATCGAGGAGGAGGTTAAGGAACAGAGCATTTCTCCTCCTCCTCACCAGGATGTACAGCACGTCCTTCCAAACGTATAGAAAATAAGTATGATGGTGGAGAGCTCGGCTGGTTTTAAGTTCTGCTGCCTGAAAACCACCGGCATCTTTGGAAAAAGACCAAAGAATGACATAAACCCAGTGTTTTGACAGAGTTTTGCGGGTCCCCCTCAAAAGCAGTGACAAAGCTGGGGCAAGAGCTGCTGAAAACGGATCGGCTGGGCAATGGGGCACAACACCCACCTTCCCCCTCCCGCTCGAGGCAGCAGTTACGCGGTACGGAGGGGTGACACGACCCACCACGCTGCTCCTTGGAGCTGTGCCGGCCTAACGCAAAGAGGAGGACAGCAAACCAAGGATTTTAACCTTGAACTCACTCCTCGAAATGCAGTTATAGCCACAGCATGGGGCTATTGTGAGAATTCAGCAATCCGCCTGCATGGATCTGCCGCTGTGGACACGGCATCATGGAGCCAGGAAGGGTTGGAAGGATCCTCAGAGGTCATCAGCCCAACCCATCGCTCAAAGTGGGTCCCAGCAGGTCAGGCTGCTCAGTCACGGCCAGCATGATACCCAAATACAAGGAAAAACTTCAAGATAAAGCCTCAAGAGACTGTGAGGTCTCTGTCCTTGGAGACATTCAGACCTGGAGGGGACACACACGGCCCTGGAGCAACACGTGGTTTCGAGTCAGCGGTTTAAGTGGAGACCTCCAGAGCTCTGCTCCAGTCTAAGTATGAACAGCGATGCAGTGGTGGACAATGCCCACATCGGGCACGGTAAGTCACAGGAACGAATCCAGAGGAGGCCACAAAGCTGACCCAGGGGCGGGCGCCGCTCTGCTGCGCGGGGCTGTGGGAGCTGGGATTGTTCAGCTGGAGAAGAGAAGACTTCGGCAGGACCTTATCACTGCCTTCCAACACCTGAAGGGAACCTACAGGAAGGCTAGGGAGGGACTTATTACAGCAACATGACAAAGGGAAATGGATTTAAATCAAAGGAGAATAGGTTCAGATTGGATCTTAGGCAGAAATTCTTCAGTGGGAGGGTGGCCAGACTCTGGAACACATTGCCCAGAGAGGCTGTGGCTGCCCCCTCCCTGGAGATGTTCAAGGCCAGGTTGGATGAGCCCTGAGCAACCTGGGCTGGTTAAGGGAGGTTGGATCAGGTCATCTCTGAGGTCCCTTCCAGCCCAGGCCATTGTAGAGTTCTATGGTTCTATAACTCTATGGTTTGTCTTCCTGAAGCCAGGTCCCAGTTATCAATAACCATACATAGTTTTCCTAACCTTAAGGAGAACAAACAACCACCCCGCCCCACTCTCCTGCAGAAAAGTCTCTCTCTCCCCACCCTGTGACACGCAGCCTAGAGCCTGCCCGCCTGTCCTGCGGTTTTCTAGTCCATGTAATCATTTAAGAGCAGAAGAGTGTGGGGAAAAGGGGTGTCTGGAGGTCGTTTAGCCCAACCTCCCACTCAACCCATACCAGCTCGGCTCAGGGTTTTTTCAGTCACACTCTGAGCATCTCCAAGGATGGGGATTCCACATCTCAGGGCTTCTCCTCCAACATTTGATTAAACTCACAGTAAAAAAAAAAAAAAAAAAGTTAAATAAAATATCTCAATCCCCAAATTCCTGGCACAAGATGTTTTACAGCTTCACTGTAAATCGCTCACAAGTCATTTGGTTTCATCTGCTGCTGCTATTTTCGTTTGCTGACCCACATTCTCATACTGGGAAAACTGAACAGCTTTCTCTCGTTCACAGCTTCCATGGCACTGACGACTTTACAGACAGTTAGCACAACCCTCTCCCTCTCACATCTCCCCTCTTCCAGGCTAAAGAGCCTGCAGGTTTTATTTGTCCATTCCTATATGAACTTCTCTAACGTGACGCCTTTATTTATCATACTCCTACATCTCCTACATGCCTTTATTTATCATACTCCTACCTTCGTGAGGCAGAGGACGACGCAGATTTCCACGTGGTATGCAGAATGCAAATGCATAATAGATCTATAAATTGGTGGGTTTTTTTCCTAGTTGGTTCTCTCCTCCTTTCTGAATTCCTAGAACTCCATTCGGGGAAGGGAAGCCACACAAACACATCCTTACGGCACCTGTAAAATCCCTACAACAGCCGCATTATCGCTTCTCCTCTGCAAGGAGAGGAACAAAGCACTCGGGGTCACGGGTTCGCGCGAGGTGACGCTGGGCTGGGACCCGAGAGGAGAGCAAACAGCCCTTCAGCCTTTCCGATCCCTTCGCCCTCGGTTCTGCTCTAACAGCTCTCTTGGGAAAGCTGTTACTGTGTGTGGGGAAAAACAACACGGGTGCTACACGCGAACAGCTTTACCGTTCACATTCCCTTCCCCGAAGAAGTAAAATTAGGAAAAAGTACTCACACAAACACACCCGTGAGCATAGCTGGTACAGTTAAACCACGTTACCGGGTTACCGTGCTACCTGATTTTCTAAATCACAGGACTCGGAATAGAAGCCTGCGCGCACACACTCCTCAAATATACAAGAAGGAGCACTCCCAAAAAGTTCATTCTCCTCGCCGCAAGGAGCAGGTGAAGTCCCCAGAATAACGGATCTCAGGCTCCCTCCGAAAGGCCAAAAGGCAGCGTTTCTGCTGGGGGGTAAAGCGCAAGCTGGAGGTGAAGGCAAAGGACAGCACCACCCGCACACTGAGCACCCGGGAGATTTTTAAGAACGTCACATCTTGGTTTCCTTTCTCGCTTTTCCTGACCGCTTAAACGAGCATCTTGGCGGGTACCTGAGGCGTAGCACCGAATCCCCTCGCCTACCCCCTGTCCCCCTGGGTATCCCGTTTTAGGGGTCTGTGCTTCCCCCTCCCTTGTGCCCAGTCCCGGATCCGGGCTGCATGAGAACAGAAATGCAGCTGCATTCGGACGTGCCTGCGAACGAGGCCACGCGCTCATCCTCCCGATCCCCGGCGAGGGATATGCAGCGGGCTAAGCTCCGCTAAAGCACCATTCAATGAAACGGCTCCATAATTCTCCTAGGGATTAGAGTCATCAGCCGAAAATCCATTAGGAGAAATAGATTAAGCAATAAGGCAGGGACCATCTTTACTCTCCCTCTTAAAACGTAAACAACCTCGGAAACAAAACCAGACCCCGTTCAGCGTCGCTTCGGCCAAAACCGCTGCGGGGAGGCACGAGCCCGTCCTCGCTCGCCCGTCGCCACCCAGAAGGGGCTGCTTCATCGTAAAAATCGCTCTCAAATAAAGTCTTTTTTTCTGTTGTTGTTAAAGGCTCTTAAGACAAACGTATCTAAAAATATAACAAATCTCAGTTTAAGCAGAAATACAACCCTTATCTGCTTTCTCCTCTCCAGAAAAGGCCAAATAAAATGTCTCCTGCTTGACCCAAATGCAGGCGAGCCCAGCACGTGATGTGGCACCGAGTGCGACTCAATCCACGGGTACATTCTCCCTTGTTAACAAGAATCAAGGAACAAACCAGATGTCCTCTTTGCCTGCGTCTTGTAAGCCCAGGCTGATTTGTGAAGACTCTATTTTTAACCCAGCGAGGGAAATCCTAAAGCAGAACTCGTTCTGCTAGAACTACCGGCCCTGTTTACCTAACGTGGCACGAGCTGAAATCAAGCAGCAATTTGGAGCAATTAACGTATCCGCTTGACCTAATACTGTGCAAAAAAAAAAAAGGATATTAAAAAAGCTAACAAAATCACGAGCTTTTCTCTTTCCATACATAAAAGTGGAAGCACATTCGTAAAACCAAGGGAAAGTTCCCTTTTTCCGCTGAAGCCCCTGACAAGCACGTCCCCCAGTCACACTCAAGAGACCGGCAAACCCACGGCACTGTCTGCAGCTGCCTTAGAAGGGATGTCAAGGGGGGAGCGGGGAAGAAATGCCGCCGGAATTCCCCTTCCAGCCTGTCCCCAGGGCTGGTGCGAAGGCCAGCAGAAGCTCTCAGCACCTCCAGGCAGCTTGGGCCAGGGTCCCTGAAGGTGGGAAAGTGCCGTTCCACACTGTTCAAAACGTGGAACAGCTACAAACACAATCCTGCCTCCGAACACTCCAGCACAAAGACATCCCCAGTGATTAACTACTCCAACGTCAACTTCTTGCACGTCATCGTAGCAACGACAAGCCCCAGGGAAGCTGCTCCGAGGGGTCCTTCTAACCCTGGTAGCAGCGGATTTGCCACCGGCCTTGGACTTGAAGCGTGACATTCTACACACCTTGCCCCTCCCTAGCACACCTGGCAGAACCTTCCGTAGCAATTCCCACTCCCCGAGCCCCGCGGCACTGCCCCTCCAGCTCCAGCGGGATTTCCCAGGGGTCAGCGCGCGTGGCTACAGACACCAGCCCTGCGCGAGACCCTCGAACCATCTGCTGCTGCTGAGCGTCTGCTGCTTCTTCTCATCCCCCTCCCCAGAGAAAGGGGCAAGAGGGAACCTCAGGCCCCTGCTGTAAATCACACTTTCGAGGGCATTTTTTTGCCATTTTCGAGAAAGCACCACAGGTGTTACCGACCAGGGTGTGACAATCACGTGCTTCCAGCATCGATTTCGAACTCAGTCCCAGAGCGATGCCGACGCTCATTTGACATTTCAGGCTCAACACACAGTCACCAAGAATTCACCCTGAATGTCCCCCAGCCCGTATCAGGCCCCGCCGATCACCGGTGCCTTCATCTCCTCCTCCTTCCCGCAGCCTGCGATCCTGCCTTTCTTTTCTTCCTCATGGAAAGCGTGTTTTCACCTGGCAAGGAGCCTCGTTAGCAAGTCACCACCCGCACCGCTAACGTTACGTGAACCGGTATCATCAGTTCACCGCGAGGCAGCTGAGCTGGTATTTCCTAATCCTGTCATTAACTTTTATCTGTGTAAACCTGAGGCAGCCTAACCCAGTCACGGTGGAAGTCTTGGATTCTATATTTATCTGAACCACAAAGGGTCTTGCTGCAAGAAAAAAAAACACAAAACCAAACCTGTGTGAGGTTCAGAAGTTCCGCTGGATCGCAGCCCTCGCTTACGGGTTGATAAATAAGAGTCGGCAAACCGAGACCATTTTTCTGACGCGCACGCTGAGCTGGTGAGTATCGGAGAGGCGACACTCCCAACCGAGCGTGGGGCCAGCAGAGCCTGGAACTCCTGGTATTTCAGAGCAGAAAATATTTCAGGTTGGAGGGAATTTGAACAAAATGAGAGAAAAAGGTAAAGGTGTGGGCAGCGGTGACTGACAGCACCTGTCTAAGTGACAGCACCAGAGGTGACACTAATAACTCACACAACAGCTTATACACAACGTGGACATGAACCCAAGCTGTGGTTCGGTGCAGGGAACAACGAGACCCCTTGTTGCGGTGACAATCTGCAGCGGCTGCTGATGAAATAAGGGACCAGGACAAGTTCCACAGCTCAGCTCTGATCAGGAGGTAATTGCAGCTGGGATCTCCTCGCCTGGAACACCTGCCGTGGGTACACGAGCGATCTCGATGGGTGATGCCTTTTGACACTTTTTAGAATGAAATTAAAACTAAACGCGTCGTCATCCTAACACCCAGACATCTGCAAGAAAGAAATACGTACCATCCTAGGTCACCTTAAAAAAAACCCCAAAACCAGGAGTAGCACATGTTTGGTAAAAAAGTCCCGCCAGGATAGGACCACGGAAGCCAACTGTTGGCCCAAGGTTTGAAAGATGCCAGTCAAATGACCCGAATCAGGTTTAAAAATTCTGTCCAGAATTATTACAGTAAAAAACGTGCAAGTGACAAAGGCTGTTGCCTCAAACGTAAGAGCCATGCTCAGAACCAAGCGACAGAAGAGGCAGAAAGCGAGAGGAACTAACAACGAGAAGGAGAAACCTATTTCTGTCAGATAAAATAGATCTCTTGGCCGTTTTGGACGCGCTGCCTTGTGACTGGAAGGAGACCTGCAAGGTGAATGCCAAGACTGAAGCAGGAGAAGTTATTACGGATACGAACGGGTAATTTAGCCGTGAATAAAATGCATTAGAATCAGTTCCAGACTTACAGCCAAGACCACTTGCTGCGTTGAGTTATTTTTATTGTAAGCACCTCTCTGCTTGCGAACGGGGGAGAGGAACCAAAAGCTCATCACACAAAGTTTGAAAGCGTTTCACAACCATCTGAGGAATATTTCGTCTGCCTTCCATTACATCGTAAAATTTCTTTCTCAACTACACACGTATAAACCAAACATTCTAATTGCGTCTACTGCTGTGTTCCAGGAGAGGACAAACCCAGAGCTGATTTTTTAGCTCTGTGTCATGTGCAACAGACCAAACCAAACCCAACCCGCTGCTAATTCTGGAGAAGAGAGTGAAAAAGAAGTCCCAACTCTGTTGTACTCTGGCCCAGGACCTGCCCGCTGCCTCTGCTATTACCGCGCCAGCTCCCACTCAGAGCTGTGGTTCTAAGGATGATGAACCACCTTTGAAAATCAAGATTGTGAGAGAGCAACATTTTGAACCTGGATGCTTCAAAAAAAGCGATTTAGTCGTCTGCAAAAAGCAACCCGACCAGAAGACCCTGAGCATCCGTATCGTCCAGTGACCTTCACATCGCTGATGCTCAACCCCTCCGGGGAAAAACATGTCAATCCACTTGAGATCATGCTTTAAATGCTTTCCTGGTTTAAAGATCCCACATATCTGTGGTTTGGAACGGCTGCCTCTCGAGCTCGACAGAGTTTGCCAGCCGAGCCAAACCCAAAACACCAAACGCTTTGCCAATAACTTGCCTCGCTGCAAATAACCTTCAGTCGCAGAGCAGACGCCGGCGAAGCTCACCGCCCCAGAAATTCCGTGTCAGGAAAGGTGTGTGCAAACACAGGATTTTTTTAAAATTTTTTTTTTTTACCTCCACATTTGTTGCCAAGACTTTTACTCATGTCATGTTTAGGTTGCCAAGGAGCTTGGCAACAAGACTGAGCACAGGTAAATACCCGAGCAAGCGCCTCTGCGGCAGCCAGGAGCCCAGCACCGCTGTGGTGACCAGCAGCACGAGAGGTGAAGGCTCCTGCCCCCGCCTGAAAGGACTCGACGTCTCCGGTCGGGCTCCGAAGGACCGATGTCGACAACCAGGGATGCGCCGCCACCAAAGCTGATGTTACTTCACCCCACAACTGTCAGAGCTGTTTAAAATCTGTACCCCGAGCAGACTGTAAGGAACAAGGTAACACGGAGATAACGGAAAGGGAAGAAGATGAGACATGTTGGCACTTGTGCAATGCCAAAACGTCCTCCTACCGACCCCTGACCGTGAGCCTTGGAACACGGAGCACTTGGAGAGATGATCATTAGAGAAAAGTAAGTAACCACAAACAGAATGTGCTTCTCTGGAAAGCGGTTACGGAGAGCTGGAGGAAGGACAGATGATCAGAGCCCACCATTGGGTGTCACTAACACACCGCAAAAGCCGACGCGCAGCTCCCATCTGGCCGTTACCACAGCACCCACCTTGCTCAGAGACCGCTCGGTTCCTCAATCCAAAGGAAGGGTTTTGGAACCCTACCTCTGCCCCCTGCACCCTGCTCTCCCCTCTCACACCAGGGTATTCAAATGCCAAGCTTTGTATTAAGTCCTCTGTAGCTTTAGCAAACCAGCTGGCTACAAAAGAAGTCATCGGTGCAAAAATGCTCCCCAGAGGCTTTTGTCTTTATTCCCTGACACATTTTCTTTCCTCTTCCCGTGCAAAGCTCTCTCATTCCGGGCAACGAACAAAGCACGCGGGCCATCCTCGCACCCAAAATCTGGGAAAAAAGCAGGTTTGTTGCCGGCTGGAGCTGGCAAGAGGGACCGAGATGTTGTTCCAGGCTGGAGAACAAAGATGAACTTACTCTTCTCACAGCTTTTAAATCCGGGAAGACTGACCTCATCCACCACAGCACTACTGAAACAACAGAACACTACAAAATAAACCAAGCTGCTATTGACACTTAGCGATGGGAAAGGCTCCGCTGGAACCGGGGTTTGGGGAAAGAGGTTACAGAAAGTAACGGGGAAATTCCACTTCAAATTTCAGCCCTGAAACAGTCGGCAAGAGCCTCACTACATAAATCCTTCTACCTGTTCACTCTCGGCCAGGAATACCAGAAAAGGCTACAAGCTCAATGGAAAAGCACGGTCCTCAGATCTTTTTGACACAGGCTGAAAGGTTTTAACTCGCATAACGCCCTCGCTCCAGCAATAAAGCTGCAAACAGAGGGGTACTCTGCTCACAAGAGGGACTGGCAAGAAGGTGCTGAAGAGAGTCCTGTGCGGATGCCCCAGATGTTAAAAATCTGTCAGGCAGGTTTGGGACTCCAGCAAGCGAGGAACAGCTGCTGCCGTGGCAGATATTGGGAAACCAGCCAGGCAAAATCTCACTATTTAATTTTTTTGTAGCCTTTCCCCTCCATTTCCATCTCTCCAAAAATACATCCTTGGTTCTGGCTACCGGCACCTGAGCCACGTCGGTCTTCTCAGGTGCGCCGAGCCGCCCACCCGCTGCCCGCGGGTTTTTGGGTAGCCGCTTCCCAGCTACTGCCCCTCGCTCCCCAGGGAGGTAAAAATTAGCAACGTACCATCACGTGGCAAATCTCCTTGCTTGGGAGAAGGAGAGCTCCGCACATCGCTGACCTCAATTTCTTTTCTTTCCAGCGGAGCGCTTTTGCCGGCTTCCATCTCGGCGCATTTGCTTTTCGGAGAATCGACCCCGGCGGCGGCTCCATCGGTGGCGTTTCTCTTCTCCTTCTTGGCCGCCGCCTCCTCCCTCTCTTTGTCCTGGCTGCTGGTTTTAGGGATTTGCTCCAGCTTGCTGTGG
>NW_009716904.1:20007-24125 GCF_000703405.1 Apaloderma vittatum | reverse complement strand
GACTGATGCTCCTTCACCACCAGGCTGGGCAGCCCCGCGCGGCTCTGCTCGGGACCCGAGCTGCAGACAGATGTTTGCTCTTCTGACACGGTCATTGACCTTTTCATCGGAGCGCCCGGCTTTCTGGCTGTGGGGCTCGAGCACTGGGTCAGGCTGCTATTAGGAGAGAGCAGACCAGTAGCGACGTCTTCTCTAAGCACCGGCTCAGGGTATTTATCAGCCAGGTTAAGGGTTAGGGGCACCGACAAGTGAGAGCACTCTGACATTGCACGCCTCATTGCCTTCCTTTGGTGGGCAGCCCTGTTCAGAAAACTGCCGTCATCACCGTCGTCCAGCTCTTCCTCCATTTCAGCAGCATTACTGAAGTAGCTACTTTTGGAGTCGTCTTGCGCCAGCTCCACGGTGGTCGTCGGAGGTTCCGGCTTCGGTGCCGGCGGGGAAGAGGAAAACCCACTCTGCACATAGTTGTCGTTAACCACCCCGATCACACAATAGCCGGGCGCTCCCTCTTTTTTCACCGTGGCTTCTTTAGACCCCGAACCGTTGGGCAGGATAGGGTGGAAATTGGGATTCCACACGCTGATTTCCTGCTCCTTCACGTATTTGCTGGGGTTGCTCTCCGACACAGACAGGCTGGGCAGGCTGGGCTCTGGCTGGCACTTGGTCCCGGTTCCAGCCTTACCGGCTGCTTTCTCCTGATCGGTGATGGCTTCATTTTTACCCAGCCCGGGACCGGGTTTTTCAGCTCCTGCCTGTCCCACATGAAAATCTGTAGTTTTAGGGTTTGAGAAGTTCCCTTCTGCAGAAGGAAACGGCTCAGAAATCAAAGACCAGCTCTCAAGGTGACCTGCAGCTGCCTGGTATTTTTTGCCTGGCACCTCGATTTCCCTTTTGTCTTTCTGAGCTATTTTTAGCTCTTTGTCTAGTTTTCCTTCAAAGAAGCAGAGCTTGTCCTCGTCCGTGAAGCCAGCGTTCTTAACGAGCCCGTCCTTAATCGGTCCCCCCGCGTTTTCAAGCCAATCTCGTTAAGCTTCCCCTCAGTCCTCTGCCATTCGAATTCGGTTTTGCCGAAGTCTTTCGGGGACTCCATGCAGTGGAAGGCTTCCGAGAAGCTCTCCGCGTTCTTGCTTTTGCACAGTTGGCTGTACTCGGAGAGCGACGCGGGCTGCTTGTTCGAGAGAGACATCTCCGATCGCGGCGCTTCCTCCCGCGGCTGTGAGCCAGCCGAGCTCGCAGGCTGCCGGCGCGGTGACGACACACCATGCCCCCTGTATTCATGACAAAACTCCTTCCCTTCCCCACCCCCTGCCTGCCGCACGCCTTCCTTCCCCGGATCCAGCCACTGGTTCGAACCAAAACGGCAGGATGTATCCCTTCGCAAAATTTATCCTTTCGTAAAAAAAATCCAAAAGGAACAAAACGCAAAA
The DNA here is from genome assembly GCF_000703405.1 of Apaloderma vittatum. Lineage (NCBI taxonomy): Eukaryota > Metazoa > Chordata > Aves > Trogoniformes > Trogonidae > Apaloderma > Apaloderma vittatum. Next base: position 22,698 of record NW_009716904.1, on the reverse strand, counting down.
ATCAAGAGCGATGCACTTGTGTAACAGAGTCCGCAGCGGGTTAATTATCTCGGTGAAATTATTTTCCTGTGAGCAGCGTTTCTGGGGCTGTCACACGTTTTGGGAAACGTTGCCATCTCCTTTTTCTCTGTCAAATCCTACTATGATCAATGCATCTCTAATTTTTTTACCACTCGTAAGAATACTTAGGGTCTAAGGTCAGTGACATCCCCCCCCACCCCGAACAAAATCAAAACCAACTCCCCAGAGAAGCCCAGCCCCAAACAACACAGAGCACAATGACTTCTTTCAGCACCAGGGCTTTGTTTTCAGTGGGCTCTAATATATTCTTTTGGAGCCAACAGTGATCACAAGCGCTGCTGTAATGAGGATTTCACAATTCACAAACCAAATGGCTCACGCAGGCAAGCGGACAAAGCTGAAAAGGATGAAACGGGACAAGTTAGGAGCGGTTTGCTGCCAACTTCATTTCTAAACGATTTCTTTTTAAAAAATGGGAGCATATCTTAAAATGGTTTTTCCTACTGCACTTAATTTACACCTAGCACTTCACGCTGTGTGTGGATCTGTCGAAAACCAGCCTCAGCAGGTATCGCTACGCACACTGCTCAGCCGTCCCGCAGCACCGCTCCACCCAGTGACCCCGGCAAGGCTCTTCTGGAATGGGACACTGGTTAAACTGGGAGCCTACCTGAGAGGGCTGGAGATTGCCTCCCTCAGGCACCAGGATCTGGATTGCAACTATTGCATCAGCACCAGGGTCGTCTATTTTCCTCCGTGCTGGTCCACATTAATCCTTGGCTAAGGCAATCTGGGTTGGTTTTTGGTTTGGTTTGGTTTTTAACCAGGTTTACGACACAGACGCCGACCATCAATGTACTCCAGCCCAGGAGCGAATTCTGTCCTTACAGCTGAAGCAGCCAAAGGACTCCCTGCTAGAGTTTAACTGAGCCTAGATGTATTTTTACACCCGGAGACTGCAAAGCTACACTACGCCCCCTGAATTTAACCTGCTGCTGAGAAATGCTACAATCCACACACTTCTCTACTTGTATTCAAGCTTTGGATTTAAGACACCGCTATATTTAAAAACAATGACTAAGGAACTGTAAGCTATACGAATCTTTCATGACACCCTCTAATTAACCAGAATAGTTCCACCCACAAGCCTCACTTCTCCAAAGGCCTCATCAATGCTGCTGCTCTTGAAAATAGTCACCGATGTCTTGCTAGTGGGAACGGGGACCTCAGCTCGAGGCTCGCCTTCTCTCTCGTAACGGATGCAGGACTGCTGTTTGCAAGCAGAATCATTCCGCCTGCTCCCCGGAACGACAGACCCCGAGGTCATGCGACCCCACGGAATTACTGTTACTCCTCTTCCGCTCAGTCAACTCCAAAACGAGGTGTTTGCAGCAAAGCTCAATCCATTAGAGATCACTTAATGAACTTCACCAGGAGCGAGTTGGTAAAGCTACCTGAAACCACCCACTAGCTTTTCATTTGGATTTTTATTTTTTTGTTCAAAAAAGCAAACAGCTACCATTTATAGTAGAGGAGAAAAACCTCACTGATTTAGGGGCTGGTACTTCAGAGCCCAGGATCACAGAAGTGATGCGCATCATGGGTGATAAAAGCCTGACTCACAATGTCAATAGGCAGCCAGAAACAACCACCGCTGCTTCTTTATTTAATAATTACCTTTTTAATATAGGAAATGAACCATAGTCAATACCTGGGACGCTCAGAAGCAGGAGAATGCTTAGCTATGAAAAATCTCTGAAGTCATCTAATATTTAATCTCTCAGGACATTAATGGAGGTAACGCAGAGTTCATACGCCGAGAGCTTTTCAGCAGCGCCAGCCTGCCCACAGCATCTTGGTTCCAGACACCCATTCTCAGCCGCACTGCCCCTGGCCTCTACCTTCTACTAATCATCTTTTTTTAAATTTATATTTATTAATATTCCATGCCACCGCTGTTGTGCTAAGCTCTCAGGAATCGCCACTCACGAGACCTGACCAGCAGTCCTCACGCCGGAGCTCTGGTCCCGGTTGTTCCTTTTGACTCTTACAAAACCCTCTCAATAACTGTAAGAGAAACTCGTCAATGAAGAGAAGCAGGAAAGGGTGGGAGGATGCTCAGAAACCCAGAGTTGGACAGATTTTGAAAAACGACTCGAATGAGAAAGGGCCCCTGCTAAGGAGGAGCTGGGTTAGAAGGGCGAGATGGGCTTTCTGAGAGGAAGCTCACCCACTGCTTTTACCCTTAGGTCACCTTTGAAGAAGATTTCCTACCCTTCCAGTATCAAATCTGGGATTTCACAATCCTTTTTGGCTCTCGGCCATCTTTCTTCTGGAGAACGTGTCAGTGACCAGGAGGGGAACAGCTCCAAGCCCTTGCAAGTCAGACCCCGGTCCGGCTTCTGGACATGAGATTCACCCACTGCCTGGAGCTTCCTGCAGCACCAGCCCCTTTCACCAGGAGGAGGAAGGTTGTGTTTAGCCTGTCCACACCCTCTCATCATCCTTAAATCCTGCCTCTTCTTACAGGAACAGCTGACACCGATAAGCCTGGCCGGGAAGCTGAGCACACACCTGACGTTAAACACATCGGCAGTCGTTCATCCGAGCTGCTCGGATCTACTTGGATGCTCACACCTACCTCCGAGCAGTCTTCCTGGGGAAGACAAA
>NW_009716904.1:12277-19976 GCF_000703405.1 Apaloderma vittatum | reverse complement strand
AAGCCGGGGGGGGAAGAAGCCGCAAAGAAACCCTGTCCTGGGCTCCGCCAGGTAGGAGAGGGCTGCCCAGGCGGAGCCAGCGCCGACGGCCAGAGCAGGCGAAGATCACTACATCGACACGTCAGCCCCTAATGCCCAATCTGCGAGCTCCCAGCCTCAGCAGATGAATCAGCCTAGTGTTTCTATTTTTGCTTCGCTCCCGAAGCCATTACTTATCCCTTCTAATGCCTTAGCTCTTTTTTTTTTTTTTTAAGCTAACATAATCGTTTCTGTGCAGTCCCTCGCGCTGGTTTCTAAGGCAACATCACTTTCCAGGATGAGTTATTCCTCGCCAGCATCACCAACTAACATGAGCTCTAATTAAGTGTTATTATCAAAACCAGTCAAACTGACCAGAACCATCAAGGCCATGCTCTGCCTGTGAAAGCCAAGAGCATGAAAAAAACATTTACACACTGGCTCGTCCGTGTGTCGGCACACGCGTGTCGTGCCGCTCAGCCACGCGCACGACGCGCCGGCACGCACGAAGTCTCACGCCACCCGCACGCTTCGGCTCCTCCCACAGTCTGGAAGAAGCCAGGATAGAGGATAAAAAGGTGAACCAGCATATTCAGTCTTCTGGCCATCACAACTTCGTGCTACAAGCTCAACGTTCACAAGGTGTGGAGCCGTAGGATCCTTAAATGCGGTCTCCTGTCTTACAGGACAGGATGTTTGCAGTTCAGATCCCACTTACGTTAGACTTTTCACCCAAAATCCCTGTGATCGGCCAAAACCAGCATTAACATACACTCAAGAGTCCTTCCAACTCTGAGTTCTACCACTATTTGGCTATTGTAGGAGTAAATAATAGCGTAAACTGAAAAGAGGCAAAGTCAACCAAATGATACACGAGCAATGAATTAGCAAGGCCAGCAAGGGGAGATGAGGTCTGAAATCCAGGTATTCCCTGGAAGTCAAGCAAGGGCACCAAGGGAATGTGCTCAACAGTCTTAACCTGCCAGAACTTACAATCCAAAGTGTATTTGTTTCACTCCCAGCTCTTCTCGAAAATCAGAGTGTCAAGCACAAGCAGGGATATGAAATAAAGGAAGAAAACAAAACTTTGGACATCGCAGCCGAAGCCTGTGGGGTGCCAGCTTAAAATGAGATTGTTGCATGAGACCACCCAGGGAGGGAAAGAGCCAATATCGACGTAACACTCCGTGCAGAACCAACGGCTGGTTGGAGAACAGTTTCAGAGCTACGCACCGGGCCAACAGAACACGAAGAGCCCTCTGAACTCCTGGTGTCTGCAAGCTACAGATCGGCAAAAATCATAGAACCCTGGAATGTCTTGGGCTGGAAGGGACCTCACAGCTCATCTGACCCAACCTCCCTTAACCAGCCCAGGTTGCTCCAGGCTCATCCAACCTGGCCTTGGACATCTCCAGGGAGGGGGCAGCCACAGCCTCTCTGGGCAATCTGTTCCAGAGTCTGGCCACCCTCAGGCTGAAGAAAAAAGTGTTCTCCGAGCTCACCTCACCTTTTAATTATGGGTAGAACTGCTACCTCAACATGACTTTATGTTAAAGCAGAATCACATAAAAACACGTGAGTGCAAACGTTTCGGGGAGAAGCACAGAAGAGCAAAGTTCTCTCACTGCTTCATAAATACGTTTAATATCCTGGGGGATTTGCTTGGTTTTCCCTTCTCTCGTTCACCTACCTGGGATAATTAATAGGTCTTCATCAACGAACAGGCTGCAATAGGATGCCAACCTGGCCATTCCAAAGCATTATTAGAGCACTGCTGCTATTCTGAGCTACTTGTCCACGACTGCCCTTGTGCTGATGACTACGGGTAAGATCCCTACAGCCCGCTGCCCCGTCGTGCTCACGCTGCTGATCAGCTCACAACAGACAAACCCAATTACAGCTCGGGGTACAGACACTGTATGAATGAAAGGCCCCTGTGGAAATGCTAAACCACCTCAACGATATTCTAACGACACCGATAGAATGGAAACCAGTCAGGAAAGGAAAATATTTAGAGAAAGTGCTTCCTCGCGGCTGTAAGAGCAAAAGCAAACGCTGTCATTAAGCAGGGATGGCATTTCTTCCTTTAAAATGCACCTTATTTACACACAAAGGATTTAGAGCTGTCACGCTGAGCAGTGTGTACCGCATCACACACGGCAACTGTGCCACCGGGCGGCAAAGACAGCTTGTCACCCGCTCAGCCGGAAGGACGGGCGCTGGAAGGCAACGACAGAGATTGAGGTGGGAGCTCTGGAGGAAAAAGGGAGACTGAGCACCAGACGCCTACTTGGACAGGCCCCTCTGATCCACGTTTAGGAGAACGATTCAGAAGCACGAGTGCCCAGACCCCAGCGGGGTTACGCAATAAGCTCCCGACTCTGCCAGCACCGGAGCGGCAGCGTTAAGGACGGGAGCGTCGTACAACAGACACACGCGACCACGGCCCTTGCCTCGAGAGCTCATGCGAAAAGAACACACAAGACCCGAAACACCAAAACAAATTAACTTCCAAAATACATTATTCTTTAAGGATGGATTGGAGAAAAAAATCCACGTCTTTTGAAAGTCTCAGTGTTGAACTGCAGCTTGAGGAGTCGAGGGAAGAGGGATGCCAGCAGGAAACCTGCAACAAATAACTCGTTTCCTCGGTTCACCATTCCTCAGGCTCAGATCCCCAGCCCCGCAGCACCCAGGGCACCTGCTTGGAAGCTCAGATTTTAGGACTCTGCTTTTTTATACATAATTCCCAATTTCAGTTTTAACTCCACACAAGAGGTGGCATACAAGGTCAGTCACATCTTAAAGGCTGATGATGTCTGACAGGCTTTGGTTATCGTCTCAGCTGCCTGCTGACATTAAATATATTAAAAAATTTTCCGGAAAAATCTAGGGTAGTGCTTACAATGGCAACAACAAAATCAAGAAGCTGAAATAAATCCAAAAAGAAGGATAAGGGATCGAATTCAGATCGCATGAACAGCCTTTACATCCAGTGTTTCTTAACTTCAAGCTGCAAAATCAAAATTGGGAGAATAACAGAAGTTTGCAGGCCTACTTTATGAACGATACATACAATTTCCGTCAGCGAGAGAAATCCGCAGCCTCGCAGTTGCCATGACTCCCAAGGGAACTGTATCACAGAGCTCGTACCCATTTTAGCAGCACAGAGAGGAGCGAACGCACTTAGGAAAGCTGTCCTGTTATTCTAGAACGCACGGCGTGAGACATGGGAGCCCGGCTAAAGAGATCTCAGCCGCTAAACTTCAGCAGAAGATCCTCCAAAGAATCTGTGTGCCTTATTCTGGTCACAGATCACGGACTGCCCACCAGGGGAAAAGAAAAACAGCTTATATGGGTGGGTACTAGGTGCTGCAAGGTATGAACATTGCAGTACTGCCCAAGAAATAGAGATGCCACCAAGTTCTGGTGGCAGGTAGAGATGGAAAACCTCTGAGCCACTTGTGATCTCAACAGGAGGATGAACTGGCACGGAGAGGGCACGTACAGCCCACGGCCCCAGCGCGTAGTGAAAACCTGGGCTGTAACAACGACCTCCCGGATCCCTGTAGCTCCTTCCCTGCCCAGTAAACAAGGACACTCACGCTGACTCTCAAAACCAGAAATCAGTGAAGGGAAAGGTGTCACCTCGCGATGCGTGAATTCACTGTTTCATCCTCGGATCCGGCCTAAGGCACTTCCAGTCCAGCTGTGCCAACCGAGGGACCCGGTGTGGGCTTTGCTGGCGTTGTGCCGCTCACCCAACTCTTTCGCCCCCAGCGGGGCAGCGGCTGGAAAGAGAGAGAAGCCTCTCCAGCCCTGGCCCAGGCTGCCCAGAGAGGGTGTGGAGTCTCCTTGGGACCTACTCCCTTCATCATCCTCGAAGCTCTCCGTTGGACTCGGAGAGCTTCGAGGATGATGAAGGGACTTGAACCAGAGAGGGTGTGGAGTCTCCTGCTCTGGAGACTTTCCAACCCGCCTGGACGCGTTCCTGTGGGGCTGCCCTGGGTGACCCTGCTCTGGCAGGGGGTGGCACTGGGGGATCCTTCAAGATCCCTTCCAACCCCAACATCCTGTGATTCCGTATCTGGACAGCAAAGCACGTGTGCTTCCCTGCTCTTCCTCTGCAACCGACGCTTTGTCCCTGAGGCCAGATGTTGTGCGACCACGCGAAGCTGCGCCAGGGGCCGGGTCTGCCGCCAGCGCTCCCCGGCAGCACTCGGATTTCAACTGCTGTGGGGAGATGTCAGCCAACACTTCCAAAACAAGCTCAATCCTTCAGAGCTTCTCTGAAAAAAAAAACCCAAAAACACCACCAATCCACAACTGTCGAATCTGCAAAGTGCTGAGAGGATGGAAGCGACTGAATTCTGTTAAAAGTCTTGTGCAAAGTCAGGTCAGATGCAAAGTATGTACCCATGTACTCACACGCTGAAGTGCTACTCTGAGCCACGGATCCTTCAACTCCGGACGTACCTCACCTGTGCAAAGCACTCAGGAAGAGCTTTTCTTTTTCGCACGGATCTGCTACTAAAATTCCACTCCCTTGAATACAGCAGTTAGCAAAGGAAAATAAAGACTTCTGGCAGACAATGGAAAGGCTTTAAAGAAGTGGATTTTTTTTAGAAAAACAGATGCTGCCTTTAGCTTTCCTTTTATTTTGTAGCATCATGCACCAAAGAACATCACTTCTGCAGGCACGAGTTCATGCAGAGAACACCACTTCCACTAAAATAGAACCACTCCAGGTTATGCAACACTCATTAAAATTACAAAACCTCTCAAAAACCTGACCAGCATGTTAAGGCGCACTTGAGCTCTACGTTTGTTAAGTTAGTGGCTGCATCATGCAAACTGGCAGCGAGGAACTCCACAGAAGTAGGAACAGGAACAAACTTTCATGCCCAATGACACGGCAAAAAAACGAAGAGCAGGGAAAGGCAGGGATCGACTTGCCCATCCCATCCCAGCAGAGTGGAATTCACAGCGAGGATGCCAGCTCTTCCTCAGGAAGGTTTAGAATGAGGAGAAGTACGAGGAGATTTTTTTTTTTCCTTTCACCTCTGTCTATACCACACTCTCCTTTTCAAAATTCCTATCAACTTCATTAAGTTCCATGAAATTAATTCCATCTCATTTGCTGTGAGTACCCAGACCTTGTTCCCTGGACAAGAGCCGAGGGTAAACGGTCCAAACCACTTCCCAGCCCATCGCGATAGACAAAAGTCTTAAAATCTACATCCCTTTGTTGTTTTGTTACAACTCTGCTCTAGTAAAGATCATTACTCTAGAAGGATTTTGTTGGCCAAGGTAGCTTAAGGCAATGTCATGAACCAGCTGCAGGAGGACAAGCAGGTGGTTGCAGCTGGCCTGAGGTAGGATTAAACCAAACCCTGCAGCACAAGAGCGATGGAGAGCGCTCCCGCCACAGAAATCCCGGGCTCCCCGCCCGCCAGGGGCACGCAGTGCGATTCAGCGAGCGCGACGACTCGCTTGCACCATCGATAAGGGTCACCGCCCGGTCTCTGATGACAAGAAGCCAATGTCACTTAACACCAGAAAGTGCAAGTTTACCTCAATATTCTACGATGCGTACGTAAAATGATCAAGAGCTCTGGAACTTAGACCGAGCTGTCAACCCTCCCAACTTTGGGAATTAGCACTGTGAGACAGGCAGGCAGGTCTAACAGCCTTGAAAGATCAGCCAAAAACCCCCGGTCATGCCACACTCGCTTGTGCCACACGGGATTAACGATGACGTATTCATGCCAACGCGCTGACAAACAGCAAGGTCTTGCACGCAAGCTCCTGGATTACAGCTGCCAGCTCAAACCGCACACACACACCTTTTTCTTGCCTCTGCCGGCTCACGCCAGCGGGTTTCAGCTGCCTGGGTTTCTCTCTGTCCGGAGCAGCAGACCTGGCCGGCAGAGCGGGCACCCCTCTCGCCTTTGTGGGTCTCATGTAGCCTTTTAGCTGTTCTGCCGCTTTAACTTTCTTCATCTCTTTCACAGCTTTTTGGTCACATTCTGCTGCTTCTTTAGCTGTGTCTTGAGGTTTATCTGCCTCAGACCTCGGCGCCGGGGTACCCCTCGGGTGAGCTTCCCCACCGTGCGCAGCGTCCTCTTCCGCAGGCTGAGCATCACCTTCACTGTTGGCTTGAGGACTCATTTTGGTTGTTTGGGCAGCTGTCAGATTTAAACCAGGGAATTCTGCTTCAGCTGCTGGGCTGGCCAAACTGCCCAGTGAGCTTTGCTCGCCCTTCTTGCCTCCCCCCAGCTCAGCCTCTTCAGCTTTTTTCTCCACCAACGCTTCTGCCACAACCGGCGACACGGTTGCTCCCGCTTTGCTCTCTGCCACCGCTGCACGTTCTGCAGAGACGTGCCCAGCGTCCTTCTCTCCGGAAGAGACAGTCGCTTCTAGTTTCTCCGTCCCTTTGGCACCTACAGGAGCCAATTTATTTTTTGCATCTTCCACCTTCTGAGGAAGGTCTAAGGAATCGCTGTCCGCGTCGCGCTTTTTATCCATGGTGCTTATTTCTTTATCGTCCACTTTCGCCGCAGGAGAAAGGTGAACTTTGTCCTTTGATGTAATGTCCTGTTGAACTGCATGCTCCAAAGAAAGCGGTTTACCTGCCTCACCGCCATCCTGGGAACAAACCTCTTGGGTTTTGCCACCTTTCTTTGAAACCTCTTTTGCAGGCTCTTTGTGTCCCAGAGCGATGGGTTGCTCAGAAGGTTTCTGCACGGGTGTTTCCCTCGGAGCAGCAGCTCTAGGCTCTTGGCTGCTTTTCTCTGCCGCTCTCTCAGCAGGAGGAAGCCCCTCGCTGCTGGCACCCTCACCCGGGTGCTTTGGGAAGCCAGAAGAAGCACTGCCAGTCCCTGGGCCAGCGGCTGCACTCTGACCAAAGGATCTGAAGTCGCTTCCTTTATTATTCCAAAGCATTTGAGGGCCAATAGGAAAGTTTTTAATATTTCTGTTTTCATCTACCAGATCGGTGTCTCCCACTCCGTGTCCCAGCTCAGATCCCATGGGGGGCTGCACTTGGCTCCTGGTTGGTTTGGGCTCTAGAAAGACAGGCTGCTCAGAGGCATTTTTAGCCTTTTTGCCACTCCCATCATAACCCCTCTTTTTAGATTCCTCGGGAACCATGGCCAAAGTGTGACCTGCCGCTGCGGGATGCTCTAGGAATGGAAGTCCACCCCCAGCAGGGCTTTCCGCTTTGGATTTCTCAGGTATCTCCACGTCAGGAGAAGGACCTGCACCTGCTTTACGCTCAAAAAGAACTGGCTGCTGCACATCAGCCTCCAGCTTTTTGCCATTCTCTTTACTACTCGTCTGTGATTTTTCTGGCTCTGGAGACTCAACAGCAGCCCGTACTTTAGGAGCGTCAGCTGGCTCACCCAGCGGGCTCGCTGAACTACTGCCATTAGTCTCTTTGCCTTTATCCAAAGACTGAGCTCCTTTACTACTTCCCACCTCTTCCGCTACTGCAGGGATGTCACCTGGACCCGGCTCAAGACTATTTTCAGCCTTTTTACCTTTCACGTCTCCACTTTTTTTCCTAGGCTTGTCCACCACGAGTCCCCTGGCTGGACTCAGTGCCAGAGCCACCTCCAGCCTGTGCTCTGGGAGAGGCTCGGGGGTCTCCAGCCCCCTCCCTTTACTCCCCGGCCCCGGT
>NW_009716904.1:6150-12231 GCF_000703405.1 Apaloderma vittatum | reverse complement strand
GAAAGAACTGGCTGGTCAGAGAAGCTTCTTCTAGTGCCATTGTGTATTTCAGGCTTTCCCAGCACCTCTCTGGCTAGACCTGTCGGATTTTGCAGCAAAAGCTCTTTTTCCAAACCGGACACCTGATCTTTATCAAAGGGCATTTCTTTTGTGCTCTCAGCCACTCTCTCCTTGCCTGGAAAATCGCTGCTTTCCACCCCAGCATCCAGGACAGCCGCCTGCCCCGAAAGACTTTTCTCAGCTTTTTTTGTTTTCCCGTCGCTACATCTCTTCCCAGGCTTGTCTGCCGCCAGTGCTGCACCAGGATTCACCCCAACCGACTCCCCTGCAGGAGTCACTCCTGCCTCTCGGCCTTTTTTAATCAAATTCACCTCTTCTGTTTTGCTGACTGTGTCGGCCACAGCAAGATGCTTTGCTTCCTCTCTCCTACTCTCTTCTAAAGCCCCCAAATCACCTACTTCACTTTTCCCCAAATTTTCTTTAGGCTCCCCTGTCACCAGTTCAACCGGCCTCTGTGTTTTTGTTACATCTGACGTATTCTCCTGGAAACACTCAGCGGTGAGCCTGCCTCTGTCACTAACTGCCTCACTTTTATCTGTTACATCAGGAAAACTACTCGGGTCCATCTTGTTCTCAAGAAAAGGCTGCTGGAAAAAGCTTCTGTCGCCTTTTTTACTTCTCCCATCACTCCCTCTTTTTTTCGGCTTGCCTGCAGGATAAGCATGCGTGATGCTGCCTGACGGATGTCCTCGAGCAGCAAAACCTCTGCCTGGCTCAGGGGGAGTTGCTTCTCTCATAGTCTCATCTGTCCTCACTCCATCGCTCAGTTTGCCTACATCCTCCAAAGGCATCATCTGCTCAGAGAAGCTTTTGATTTTTTTCGCTTTCCCTTCACCACGCTTTTTTTTAGGTCTGTCCAGCCCATGTGTGATACCGAGATCTTTTCCAGGCTGCTGCTCGAACGCAACGAATCCTTTCCCTTTGTTTTTCTCAGGGGAATCTGCTGCCACCGTTCCGTCCCCTGCTTCAGCAGCGGGGGGACGTTCGCTTGCAGCAGGCTTAGCCGACAGATGGAGGGGCAGCTCTGACAGAACCGCAGCCTTCCCGTTCTGCAGAGCACTGACTTCCTCAGGTTTTGGAGAAACTAAGGGTGCGACAGGTATTTTAGTAGTGTCTGCCGGGGTCTTCGATGCTCCCCCTGAGGTACTAAAGTCAACGGCCAGGCACTTATCAGAGGAGGCCGGTTTAGTTTCAGCAGCTGCCTTCGGCTCGTGAGGAAGCTTGTCCTCCACACGAGGTTGTCCGAAGGATCCGTTTTCAACCTCTTTGCTTTTTTCACGGCGGCCTCTCTGCTTTCCTGCCGCTTCCAGTGCGCCCCTGGCAGCCTGAAGCTCACGACGGACGGCGTCGCTGAGCGCTGAGCGCCTGGGAGACGAGCGCTGAGCTTCCTTACCTTGATCAGACGGGAGCGATTCTGGAGGTTTGGGCTGTAAAGGAGTTTCTACTTTGCTTACATCGATCGCTTCTGAGAGAGGCGCCGTCGGGTCGGCACATTTTGACTCCTTATACTCCCTCTTCTCATTTTTATCCAGAAAATCTCTTTCCGTAGGCTTGGTCGGCCCCTTTGCTGTAACAGATTCCCCCTTCTTAGTCTCGCCTACCTGCTCCAGGGGAACCTCTGTTCTTTTGCCTTTAGATTGCGACATCAAACCATCATCTCTCTGTTCTGCTTTCACAACATCTCCCGTTTTTGCAGCCGACACAGATTCTAGGGGCACGTGGGGTTTCTGGGCCTGCTGTGCTGGTACCGAGGAGGCGTTTTGCTCATCTGGGACGTGACTTCCAGCTACTCTTCTCACATCCCTCGGCGTTCCCGCAGCTCTGCCTCCCGAGGCGACGGGCTGCTCTCCGCGAGCTTCCGCAGGCACTAGGGGACAGCCGTCCGGTTTTCGCAGTTCGGCCGCAAGCGGAGGATTTCGAGGAGCTTTTGAGGCCGCTACATTCTCATCCCAGAACTCCGTCGTTCTCGGCAGCTGGTTTCTCTTCTGTTTTGGTTTCTTCTTCTTTTTCTTCACAATGGCCGCAGAGCCTTCCAAATCCCACCTCTCCCCGGGCAGATCTCCGCAGCTTTCTGCGACGGATGGCCGCTCTGCCGCCTTTTGGTGTGAAACCCTAGTGCGAGGGGAGGTTCCAGCAGCACATCCAGGCTCCGCTACAGGGCAGGGGTCTGCTTTTGGGTCAGTGCTCTTCGGTTGTGGGAGACCTACGAGCCGTTCCTCTGGCACATCTGCGATAGGCACCGGCGCAGGTTTTGCTCTGCCAAACCTGCGTTCACTCGATTTGTTAGCTTGCCTTATTTGTGCAGTGGGGAGACCTGGAATACAGGAAGCCGGCTCAAACATCAAAGTGACCATTTGCTTTATAAAAAAACCAAATAAATAACTAAATACACTATATATGTGATTTTTAGCCAACTAAAACAGTCCGCACAGTCACATAGGCAGAATTTTCCAGCACGGATACCACGCTAATTCTAAAGCCACCTCAGTTAGGGCTGGGATAGACATTCGCACGCAAAACCTATTTAAGTTACTCCCGATAAAGACGTCAGTGCTATTTAAAAAATACATCATTCCTGATACACGGCTCTTAACCCACCAAAAAGCAACAGTTCTTGTAAGGACATGCCACTGCATCTTTAAAAATGCATTAAGGATCCATTTTGTCTTAGCAAGACAAGATAACAGATACACTTTTTTATATCTCTAGCTGGCGTCCTTCCAAAATGTGAAAAATAGAAGCGCAGAGGTAAAAGACTGAGCCTAGGGAAGAGAGAAGGGGCATGAGGGGGAGCAGAAGAGCTAAGATTCCCCCAGCACCCACGGTGGAAGCGGCGGAAGGCAGAACCTCCGGAGCAGAAGTCACCTGCTGGACTCGTTACGGGCAGCGCCGGGTTTCCTTAGCTACAAGCCACCGAGTTTAGAGAGAGCATCAGTCGTTTGTCAGCCAGCCCCGGCCCTCAAGTCAGCCTCCAGTCACCAGCGTAAGGCAAGAAGAGCTCATCGGAGGGGCTGGGTTAGTGGAGCAGGGGAAAAAAAAATAAATTAGATTTTTCTTCAGTAATTACAGAACTCAATTTGGAAGGAGGTCTTCACTAGGAACGCTGCAGTAAGAATTAATGGTCCTTTTCAACACCGAAATAAAAATGTGGTAATGGCTTTGAAATTCTACAGCGGAAAAGCTAGAAAAGCCAGTCCCAGAGATGAAGTGCTAGTAGCAGCCAGATTTGGGCTTTTAGTCTGGTGAATGCAGAGGGGAAAAGGGTATTTGAGAGGGATTAGAGGTGAAGCGCGAGCAGAGTTACCGCTGAACGCCAAGAACCGCGCAGCTGCTTGGTGCAGGAAAGGGTGCTGCTTGCTCGAGCGGCCCCGCAGTCAGCAGGAGAACAGCTCACAGAGGGGATTTCCATTCTAAAACAGAATTATTATTTAATATGTTCTACCTGTGGGCTCCTGCAGGGTCTTTTCTTGCTGAGGTTCTGCGTGTTGGACATGGTTGCGTTCAGCCTCTTCCTTTTCCTGCTCTGTAACAGTGACGGCCCCAGCAGTCACAGATTTTTCTGGAAGAAGGTCTTTATTTTCTAGTGCAACGGCTTCTTTTGCTTCCACCGGAGCTGAAATATGAACAACGCGAACAGCATGCGTCAGTCTTTCAGAAAACAGGCAACCTGCAGTTCAAAAGCAAGCCCTCGGAAAGGGTGTCGGGTTTATTTTTATTTTTAATTGGGATGAAGTTTATAAGATCTGGCAGTCTACTCCATAGTAACTCCTCACAATCCCATTTTAAGCAGCGGTTTTATATTTTGGCAGCCACGCCGAGGTGGAGGCAAAACACAAAGCAAAGACTGTCTTGGAGCTTAAGCACAGGATGATCATTTGTTTTGGGTTTTTACCTCTTTGTAATCAGTCAAATTCAGTCGATATTGGCTTCCCACTGGAATTCCAATCCTGGATATATCCCATTCTCAGTGTGGAGGCCCTATCTAGTGCTCACCCACACCTCAGAATGTACTCATGCGGACCGAAGTCCTGGCTACATGTCATTAAAACAAGTTGTATTTGTGGGATAGAGCTACATTGGGGAACAGCTCTATATGCAAATAATTGTATTTAAATTTTAAATAGAAATAAAAACTACAACAGATGTTGGTACAACAACGACGGACAAGTAAGAAAAAGACAAGTTGCACAATGGCAATTTCAGACGTTTGCCATCTATTTAGAACAGCCACCACGATCGCAACCTTCTTGAAATTAAACCTCTGCTGCTTTTTTTTTCCCTTGATAAGGACAGGAGAACAATGTCTGTGGGAAGGAACTTGGGCGGCGGGGCAGGATTAGCCGGCCGCTCTGGTTTCAGACCCACGGGGTTTGCGTTTCTCACCTGCCGGTTCCGAGAGATGGTTCGTCTGCTCTGGGAGATGCTCGTCGTGGGGGCTGGGCGGGGTTTTGCTGTCTTTAGCTCTCTCTGACACATCAACACAAACCTCTGGCACCTTCGGTTCATGTTCCACGTTGGCAGTCGCTTCTGCAAATAGAACGTAAAGGATAAAAAAAAAAATCATGTTATTTTTAGTTCAGATCAAGTTAAGCGAGACAAAAATAACTTTCTCACCTAATTCTTACCTTTCACAAGAAACTAAAGGTTTTCTTCACTTTCAAACCAGCTTTTTAGGATCATTTTCTACCAGCTCTCTCCTCCCGAAAGCCCAAGCATTCTGTACAGCTCTTGCAGCGTCTGGGATTCACTCTTCCATTCCCCCACCTATGCCTCTGTTACTACATTCTAGTAAGTTGGGTTTCTTTTGTTAAAACCACCTTTTTGAAGTTTATTCCTATTGCTAAACTGAAGAATATTAGAAGGTAAGAAAACATTTCTCGCCAACTCCTCCTGCAATCAATCCAGAAACTCGTCTCCGCCCAGGACTATGCGTGAGGCATCGACAGCAATTTTCTGTCTGACAGGACAGAGTCCTTTGAAAAATCTACGCAGCACAGCCAACTTGTTGGAAAATACGAAAGTGCTCCCCTTGCCACTTCGACGCTCATAGTCATTCCAAGGAAATGTCACAAAATTATCAACAAAACCTGGTCAGAAACTGCTTTCAAGACCAGAACCTTTGTTTGCAAACACTGTGACCTACGGGAGATTTCAGCAGTGACACGAAAGTACTAACAGGGACAAACTAAATTGTCTTGACGGCCACCCTAAAAACCACACGCCACTGCTAAGGATGTCCTAAAAAATCGATCATGAATAAATTCTAGTTTTGTATTTTAAGTGAAAAACCCTCGTGAGGCACTTCCTGCCCGAACCTTGCTGGCAGAACAGGGCTCTGCTTAAGCCGTTTGGCGCGAGGCGTCTCGTTAAGTATAAATCATGCTATTACGACATTTGTGCATCCGCGGGGCCATCACCAGCTGCTCCCAGGACCGTTGCTACTCTCGCTGTCCCAAACAACAGCGGCCTCTCGGCAGCTTCTCCCCGCCGGAGAGAAGCTTTCAGCCACACGCGCTCACCTGCAGGGAACTTGAGGGGTGACTTCTCTGGCTCCGCAGCAGGTTCAGGCGTCTTCAGCTCCTGAGCTGCAGCAACCTCGGTGTCAGCTGCAGAGACAGGCTTGGCTTCTGCAGGGACAGAATCCACGGCAGGAAGAGGCTTGGCATCGGCCACGGGAGAAAACGCAGAATCCATCGCGTGGTGGTGGTTGACTTCTCCCGCAGGGGCAAACTCTGCAACGGCTGCTGGAGAGAACCCGGAATCCATGGTGTGATGAGATTTGGTATCTGCTCCTGGGCCAAACTCAGAATCCAGAGCATGATGAGACTTCAAATCTGCTGCTGGGGCAAGCTCGGAATCCACAGTGTGAGCAGATTTAGTATCTGCTGCTGGGGCAAATGCCAAATCCATCGCGTTGTGGGATCCCGCATCTGCTGCTGGGGGAAACTGGAAATCCGTAGCATAAAGGGATGTAGCATCTGCCGCCGCGGGGAAGCCAGCATCTGCCGTCGGGGTGGAGGG
>NW_009716904.1:3391-6132 GCF_000703405.1 Apaloderma vittatum | reverse complement strand
TGGAGGAGCCTTGGCTTCTGGTGGAGGAGCCTTGGCTTCTAGTGGAGGAGCCTTGGCTTCTGGTGGAGGAGCAAACCCAACATCCACAGCCTGGAAAGGGCTGGTTTCTGCTGCAGGTGCAAACGGAGCATCCAGAGCTTGCGCAGGCTTGGCGTCTCCCGCAAGGACGGAGTCGGCCTTTTCTGCAGAAACTGGCAGGACATCCAAGGCGGCAACACACGCTGCATCTGCCACGGAAACACAGATCACAGCATCAGCCAAAAACCACAGGATGTAAACACCTGCCTGGGGTGGGTATGTCAAGAGAAGACGGAGCTTTCATAGCAGCACTTACTCCCCAACGTACACCAGTGCCCTCCACTTGTACTGGTTTTTAGGACGCTCCTCAGGGCACCAAAGAGCTTTTCCTACTACAGCCTCATGTCCCCTGGTTTGTACCCTTGAGCACAGCATCAGGCAGCCGGCTGCTCCTAACGTACCTGAGCCAAGAGATGCGTTCTTGCCGTTTCAAAACTACCTGACGCTCCGCAGCTGGCAGAGACCAGAGCTGCTGGATCCACCCCAAGCACCGTGTTCCAACGGAACGTACTCGGGAATCACAGTGAGGGGGTTTTGCTATGGAGCAGGACACAGAAACCTTTGGTGTCACCCTTCTGAGACCAGCTGGGTATTCCAGGGAAAGTCCTGGATGGGCTGGAGAGCTGAGGGGAGAAACCTCATGAAATTCAACAGGGGCAAGTGCAGAGGGCCGCATCTGGGGAATAACCCCATGGATCAGCACAGGTTGGGGGCTGAGCTGCTGGGGAGCAGCTCTGGGAGAAGGACCGGGGACTCCTGGTGGGCAACAGGCTGACCATGAGCCAGCGACGTGCCCTCGTGGCCAAGAAGGCCAATGGCATCCTGGGGAGCATCAAGAAGAGAGTGGCCAGAGGGTCCAGAGAGGTCATCCTCGCCCTCTGCTCTGCCCTGCTGAGGCCACCTCTGGAGCGCTGGGTCCAGCTCTGGCTCCCCAGTTCAAGAAGGACAAGGAGCTGCTGGAGAGAGCCCAGCGCAGGGACACTGAGAGGATGAGGGGGCTGGAGCATCTCCCACCTGAGGAAGGGCTGCGGGAGCTGGGGCTGGTCAGCCTGGAGAAGAGGAGGCTGAGGGGGGAGCTCATCAATGTTTATAAATATCTAAAGAGGGGTCAGGAGGATGGGGCCAGACTTAGAGATCCCCCAGTGCCACCCCCTGCCAGAGCAGGGTCACCCAGGGCAGCCCCACAGGAACGCGTCCAGGCGGGTTGGAAAGTCTCCAGAACAGGAGACTCCACACCCTCTCTGGGCAGATGTTCAAGTCCCTTCATCATCCTCGAAGCTCTCCGTTGGACTCGGAGAGCTTCGAGGATGATGAAGGGACTTGAACATCTGCCCAGAGAGGGTGTGGAGTCTCCTGCTCTGGAGACTTTCCAACCCGCCTGGACGCGTTCCTGTGGGGCTGCCCTGGGTGACCCTGCTCTGGCAGAGGGTGGCACTGGGGGATCTCCAGAGCTCCCTTCCAGCCTTGACCACCCTGTGATTAAACACTGTCTGTGCTGTGACTGGAGCTGAGGCACCGGCACTCCTGACACGAAGGACGCTGCCACCCAGAGAATCTGCCCTTTATTCTTTCACACCCAACTTCATCTCATTCTTTTTTTGACATAATATCTACTAAGCACTGAGCCGTTAGCTTCAGAATTAAATTTGTCACAGTACAAACGCCTGCATTTAAGTCAGTGTCTTCATAAAATCCCCTCAAAGCAGTTTTTTCAGCCAGCTTTAGTTTAACATTTCAAGCTGTCCAGAGGCAAGTTTTTACAAATTATCAAAAGCCAGAAGCACTAGATTTCTCCTCTGCAGCCCCAAATTCCAACAGCCCCAAGCACTACCCACCCTCGGTGTAATGCAGCACGGCAACCTGAACAGCATGGATATATTGCAGAGCAAATGTTTAAAAAAAAAAACCACCAAAATTTTCTACTCTTTGAGTCGTCTAAAAATATCCTCCCCAAACACTGGAAAAGATGTTAAAACTGAAGTTAGACACTTAAAGTCCAAGAGGAAAGAAATTAGGAAAATGAAAAAAGTCCCTTTTTAAAAACAGTGCTTTGGGATCCATTTATCTAAAACCAAAATTCCGGTGAACCAGACCAAAAAGATCCGTTACGCACCAGCCCTCATTTGGTTTTGCCTTTTCTTTTTTTTTTGTTGTTTTTTGAAGAGATACAATGATCTCCTCCAAAACGAAATTTAAAGATTGTGATTTTTACCAAGGAATAAGACAGTAAGAAACAGGCTACTAAAAGCAGTATGGATGCTCCATGGTGAATCGTGGAAAATACTGGACAAAGCATAAAGAAACTGGACAAGGACTGAGGCAAAACACACCCAGAGTCAGATGCTGTGTAGAAAAACCGTTCAGAAGAGTCTTTAAAAGGGCAGGTTTTAAGATAGGATCAGACTCATGGTAAAAGCATGTTCTGGACACACCTCTGGAGCAAAAATTTTGAGAAAGTGAAGAATCATTCGATCAGTTCCCAGATTGTGACACAAGAGTCGAACCGTGGCGCGGATTCGCTGTTTGTCACCCCCACAAATTCAGGCATCAAACCTCTGGTGCCTACGGAATCTGTTAACGCTGCGCGGGCAACCCCTGCGACGGCTCGCTCACCAGGGGCTTAAACATCAGCTCTTTGGCCTGGGGCAACCTTACCTGACGCT
>NW_009716904.1:0-3287 GCF_000703405.1 Apaloderma vittatum | reverse complement strand
GGAAGTTCGCCTTTATTGCTTCACTCACGGTGGGGGGCACTGGGCACACAAACCCAAGTTGGGTTAAGCATTAAGTGGGGGGCACTGGGCACACAAACCCAAGCTGGATTAAGCACTCGGGAAGATCTTAGCAAAGAGCTTTTTCTCCCTGGGAGTTGCCAGGATGTGAATCACCCTCTCGAGGCGCCACCGGCAGCACAACCCTGATGAGTGAGCTCCCCCACGCTTCAGCATCCCCCTCGGATCAGATCAAAACAGAATCAGCCTCTATCGCCAATTTTCAGCAAAATTAATTTGTGCAGTACCTCAGAAAACACTTGTACCTCGAGAGAAGCGACTGCTGTGACAAAGCTGAGGACCACTCCGTTACGAAGCAGCCCGGTTCCTCCCTGAGCCCTGCGGTAGAGCCACTGGCTCCAGAAACGCTTTCTACCTAGGACCGGTGTTAAACTACTCTCTTCTTAGCTTGTTCACCAAAATAACCAATAAAGAAAAAGTAATACATCCCATCCTAGATCTAATATTGTAATACACGTGCAGCCGCAACGGAACCGCGTCCCAAGGGAGCTTCAGAGATTCAACCATAACCAGAATCTAAAGGCAACTGGACAGAAGACACAGGTTTGTAAACAGAATTTAGTTTGATTATGCGTGAGCCAAAATTCTGCCTGTCGGAGCCCTCAGCTGCACCAGCCCTTAGAAGCAGCAAACGCGAGCGCTCCGACTGGTCACTCAGGTCAGGAGATGTGACTCTCAGCATGCACAAGGACTAGAATCTTTGACAGCAGGCAAGTCCCAGCTTTAGAGTTTCTTTGCAAAACTAAATTTTATTCGTCCTATTTATTGCTTTAGCACCCCGTCTCCCAGCTGGAAATCGAGGTACCTGCACTGTAACGGAGACGCACAGAACGAAGGCGCAGTCTTGAATCCACGCGGCTGAACGTCTGGGGTTGTTTTTTTGCACATACCTCCAGCTGCTACCATGGAAGGGGCGTGCTTTCAGCAGGTTAAAGCTCTGCTGCACAATACGCCCTCAGACGGGCACGCCACTAATATCTACTGAGGGCTGGGCTTAAAACTGCACCTATTAAACTTGTCACCCTACGTGAGAAGCAAACAGTTGATATAAGGCAGCGATCTCCCCACCCCTTACGGCGCTAAACCAAAAAAAGTGTGTTAAAAACCCCTCTCTACAACGTGCATTTCTATTCCAAATTGATCTGAGAACCAGAAACGATGTTTTTCTTGGTCAGGTCCCACTTCACTCCCTTAGTGCCTTGAGTTCCTTGCAAAGGCAGACAAGGAGAGAAGCTCTGCTTCTACTGTTCAGAAACTTTCTAGACACGGCTGCTGCAGATCGAGTCAAAACTACTTTTACCTGGTGGCTCAACAAAGAAAGAGGCATCTGGTCCCTTCACGTCATGCTGAGCTCCCATCCAAGGTTCTTCAGGCACTACGGAAAACAAACACGTTCAGTCCTGATGCCAGCGCTGGTTTATTTTTTTCAGTCAAAGGTACTGACTCTGCTGTTTTTCCAGTTCAATCTCAGGTAACTTTTCAGCTGCCTTTGGGAATGGGACCAGAACATCACGTTCTCGTGTGATTATTGCTAGTGACAGCTCGCACCAGAGAGGAGTTATAGCCAGCACTGACCTCAGGACGGGAGGAGAGCAGGCTCCTTCCCCAGCTCTTCTGGGCAGTCGGTGGCCCTGCTCGAGCAGGGGGGTTGGACAAGATGACCTCCAGAGGTCTCCTTCCAACCTCAACCATTCCGTCATCTCCCAACATCTTGGGGACATTCGCACTAAACCAAGAACGGTCTCCACCGATCACAGCTCAACGGTATCAACTGCCCCACCAAGACTCTTCAGGACTAGTAAATGAAGATTTTCCAGCTGCATGCCCTTCAAACCCAGTAGCAGCCAAACGTCTGCTCCTTACCTGCTCTGTCTTGCAGAAACTCTGCGGCTGAATCCAGGCCAATGAAGGCCGATGGGTCTAGAGTCTCTGCAGCAGAATACAGGGGCCCCAAGAAAGGTTGTTCAGGTACCATCATAGGCCCATGCGGTGCTACTGAAATAATAAGCAGCCTTTTGTTAATCATCACGCTTGCCCTAACGACCCTTCCAAAATATAAAGTCTGTACAACACCTGGAAAATAAACTATTCTGTTCCGCTCACAGGATAAAGTCTGTGGGAAATTCAATTATCTCACCTTTCCAAAGCGACTTGTAAATTAGGTATGCGGATATCGGTTTTTAACAAGGTACAGAATCACAGAACAGAACCAGAGAACTGTTCAGGTTGGAAAAGACCTTTAAGATTGTCAAGTCCAACCATTAACCCCGTCCTGCCATGTCCCCGAGCACCACATCCACCCACCTTTTAAATCCCCCCCGGGATGGGGACTCCACCTCTTCCCCGGGCAGCCTGTGCCAGTACCTGACAACCCTTTCACTGAATAAATTTCTCCTAATATCTAGTCTACTGTAGCCAATCTAGTGTATAAAACAGCAAGCACAGGCAAATGATTTCCCTTTTGCTTTCTGCTTCTGCTCCCATGAATTCCTGTTCATAACTGCTTGAAGCCCAACAGTCCGAGCACTGCAGAGCACTTTGTGGGAAAAGTTCACGCGTGCTTGGTTTCTAGCCATGAAGACAGGAGCCATCTGTAACTCCTGCTTCAACTTGTCTAGTTGTCCTAGTTCCTTCTGCCGCACTTCCAAAAAACCCTTCCTGGAAGTAGCTATTTGAATGGCTTTAGGCACACAAAGTTTTTTTAAAAACCCCACGTGAACAGATTACACAGTCTGTGCACTTTGCAGCTTAATAGTTTTCAATCCATGAAAGTCAACAGAGAAAACACCAAAACCTGCCCATCAGGGACAAACGCCGAGGAGGAACTCACCGTGGATGTCTCTGGAGGCATCCGCATGGTCCATGAACAGCGGCACGTTCTTCATGTCAGTAGGAAAAGATAAATCAGGCAGATTCTCCACTCTGTGCATGTTGAAGGGGTCTGGCAGGAGACAAGAACAAGGCCAGCGTCACCACGCAGGAGGAAGGCATGGGGAAGAGCAAGACGATTCAAAAAAACCAACAAGATGAAGATGCACCCGACGCCACCACTTGGCTTCTGTGGAAAAGCTGCTTTCAAGACTGATTTACCAGGGGCAAACACCTTCAACTTTGTGCCCAACAGCAACACAAGGTTGCTCAGGCTGCTTCCGAGGGAAAACTGACTCAGGGAGATCATAGAATCACAGGATGTGGGGCTTGGAAGGGAC
>NW_009716903.1:18689-23321 GCF_000703405.1 Apaloderma vittatum | reverse complement strand
TGTATATAGTAAAAAGTCTTCACAATTCTTAGGCACCTTGGATTGCAGTTTGAGAGCTGCCAATGACACTTGGTTGAAGGTGGTATGCTTCTCACGTTTTTAATCAAGCTTATTTTAAAATGTAACTTGGACATTGAACTAAGCTTTCTGTTTACTGTCAAAATAAATGTGAGTTCAGGGTAGTGATTTCTAGGGTATTCAGAGTGGTTTGTTCTTCTACTGGAAAAGCAAGTAACTTTGTTGTGTTTCTATTCTGTTTTCATCACAGGGGATGTGGAAAAGGAAAGTGGTATAAATTTAATGACACCATCGTTGAAGAGTTTGATTTGACTGATGAAACCTTGGAGTATGAATGTTTTGGTGGAGAGTATAGACCTAAAGTCTATGATCAATGTAAGCAGAATAACAGGTTGATTTACAGTAACTTTATGTTTCATACTGGTTCTCGGCAGAGGTAGAGCTCAGTCCGTTTTATCTGCTTTTAGTTACTTTATCCAATAATTCTTCTCGAGCAGTTTTTTCTAGTCTTCTGTTTACTGAAGGACACAATTGTTTGCATATAGCCTAATGTTAATTGAACCACATTCATGGTTGTTCAGCACTTTGTAGACTTAGTAGCAGAGGAGATTCAAAAGTAAAATGACACCATGTTAAAATAGTTAAAAACAAACAAGAAAACAAGAGCCACAAGTGAAAATTACTCTGCGTAGATGTGGCATCATATAGTTAAACTTGTAGTGCTTTTAAGGACTTAATTCCAAATACATGCCCATTGATATTTACTTGCTTCGTAATTTTGATGATTATCTTTTTAAAGTACCTACGCTTTTAGCAAAAATATTTTAGAATTCAGGTTTTTGTTATTTGCTAACATAGACTGATGTTTTGCACACCCAATTTCACTTCCCCATGGGAATGAAAAAGCTACTAAACCTTCAGAGGTCTTACTGGATTCCACTTCTTCCATCAGCTAACCCTTACCCTGACGTGCGCCGGCGCTACTGGAATGCCTACATGCTGTTTTACCAGAGAGTGTCTGATCAGAACTCTCCTGTCTTACCAAAGAAAAGTCGAGTGAGTGTTGTACGTCAAGAAGCTGAGGACCTCTCCTTGTAAGTTCCTCTGGTGTCTGTAAAGGTTTCTCTTATGTTCATACCTAAACCCTATCTCCAGAACTAGGAAATAAATGATTCCTGTTCAAGGAAGGAGTATAATAACACTTCTGTTGATTTGTTTTAGTTTTTAAGCTGCTTAATGAATATTCTTTTATTGCTTTTATAATGTCCTTTCCGTACTGCTGTCACGATTGCAGTAAGAATTTTAAACTGACCAGACGCCTCAAGAAGTATTTAGACTGTCATCCAAATTTTCCTTAAGATTAGTACAGGCTGCAGTAGTTTTAAACTTGAACCATAGATTTATCATAGGATTTTATTACTTACCTTGAGGTTGTGTATATTTCAGATCTGCTCCATCTTCACCAGAAATTTCACCCCAGTCATCACCTCGACCCCACAGGCCCAACAGTGACCGTCTCTCCATCTTGACTAAGCTGGTTCGAAAAGGAGAAAAAAAGGGGCTTTTTGTAGAGAAAATGCCTGTGCGGATATATCAGGTAGAGCATTCTGAAAGTAGCAACTAAATCCTACTTGGATGAAGTTTAAGCACATAGTAAGAGGAACACAATAACTTTGAAGTTGACCTTGAAGTAATTCCCTTCTTGAAAGCAAAGCTAGAAAATAATACTGGATTCTGACATAAAATTATTAACAAGCTGTTCAGTGGGTACGTTATTCTAACTTTTGCTGTCCTTTCTCACAACATTGGCCCATCATTCTGTACTTTGGAGAAACTGCAGGCAAATTAGTCAAACATGAGATACGGCAGCAGTCAGCATGCGAGCAGGGAGAGATAATAGCAGAGAAGTGCTTCATTTGAAGTACACTTCAGTAATGGAGATGATGGCAAATTGCAGTAATCCTCAAGTTCTTGAGTTCACAAGAATGTAGAAAGGAGGGGAGAAATACGAGAAACCAAAACCAGCTTCAGTTCTGTTTGTGTCTGTTAGCTTATGTAATACTGAATGCGATCTTAAAGGGGAAAAACATGGATGCTGAAGGCAACTTTGCAAGTCAGGACTGAAGATGAAGGTGTGATGGCACTGGCAGAGCAGTGAGAGGACGGTGGCATTTGGGTATCGGTTAGCTGGCATAAGAGGAAGGTCCGCATAACCAGTCCAGACTGTGTATGGCCCTGCACGGGGGCTGTATCACGGCATTAAGAGTCGCTTCAGGCATCCTTGTATCCCAGGTTGTATTGTTAAAAATAAAAGTTGGCTCAAATGTATTGAGAGTCTTTCAGCAAAATCTCATTTGGAAGAAGAGGGACTTGGCATTTCAGTATATTATTCTGACTGCAGCTTGTAATTATACCATGGTTCCTCTACATGTAAATTTGCTAAGCAAGCCTTTCAGGTTTAAAGGATGTTCTCTTGACTTTTTTATTAAAAGTGAACAAAAAATAGAACTTAGCACTTACCTTTTTCTTTTCCCTTACTCAATTGGCCGTTAAGTCCCTCATCTCTTGTCTTGTGTTTTATAATATCCTTAGAAGAAAATCACTTGTTTTATGCATATCTTCTAAGTCTCCTGTATATATTTTCCTCTCTGCTGAAGTAATGATTCAGAATGTGAAGCTAATAATCTGACGCTGGTTCTTAAACACCACACATATTTATGTAAAAGATGCAGTTTTAGAGAAATGTACTTTGACAACATTGTTAATTTTGTTCCCTTCTACTTCTACAGATGGTGAGAGATGAGAACTTGAAATTTATGAAGAACAGAGATGTATACAGTAGTGACTACTTCAGTTTTGTTCTGTCTTTAGCTTCACTGAATGCTGTAAGTACCTAGATCTTAGAGTATTTGGAATATGTTGGGTAGAAAGAGACACAGAAGTTATTTGGGTCACAACCAGGAACATTTGAAGAGAAGGCTTGACATGATTTTGCTTTTCCAGTTGAGCAAGTAATTATCTCCACTGTTTTTTCATGCTGATACCAACATCTCTCAAAGCGGACTCCAGCCTCCCCTTCCAGTAGAGGCCATCATTTTCTAGAGAAGCATCGTTGTGCCATAGTAAAACAGCAATTTAAATGGTGCAGACTGAGCTCTAGAGGGACAGAAATTCCTCTCTGTATAGAAAATCCAAAGTTGGTATTTGTCACCTCAAAGTTGATTGACTTTTGTTAGAAATACAGTTTATTATTTTTTTTCTAAATGGAGTAATAAAGAGTCCAGCATTGACTAAATTTATTCAATTCACAGATATAATGGGTCTTACAGCAAGTTACTTCCTGTTGTAGCGTATTTGTTAACTAGTCAGCACTGGAGACTTTTTAGCACAGCAAAATGTTTTGCTTTCTTTTTCCAAATGAGGTAAATTACTTGAGTAGAACATGTTGATGTGTTTGAGACAGCATATGTGCTGCCGGCACACTTCTGCTCTGAAGTAAATTCAACATTTCTTTCAGACCAAGGTAAAGCATCCTTATTATCCGTGCATGGCAAAGGTGAGCTTACAGCTGGCAGTCCAATTCCTCTTCCAAACCTATCTCCGAACCAAGAAGAAACTCAGGTAAGGCCTTGTTCTGGGTACTGTAACACCACATTCTGGGGTTTTCGTGCTTGTACTTACAGCACTTGGAAATACTGCAGGTGGTATAGACGGTCACAGGAGCAGCGACATGTTTTTGCTTTGCATTGCAATCCCATCACAAAGAGGTCTGAGAGAGGAAGGAAGTCCCACATGACCTGACAGTTTGCTGTCTTATTTCAGTGGTAGTGGATTGGGCATGGAAAGACTTTAATAGATTTAAAGACAGCAAATTGTTCCAAAATACTTCTCTAAGTGTATTTGCCTTAAGCCATTGAATGTATATTCAGTTAAAGTAAAGATTCTTTGTTTGGCAAGCAAAAAATGGGGCTTAGGTTTTGGAGGTGTGTTTTCTCTTTCACTAGTGACAGCTGTCCCTGTTTTGTTAAAGGGCTGATACAGAAGAATGGATTGCCACCATAGATGCACTGCTTTCCAAAAGCATCGATGCTTGTCAGTGGCTAGTTGAATATTTTGTTGGGCCGGAGGGACGGGAGCTTGTGAAGTAAGTCCTGGTAATTCTGTCCTAGGTGTTTTGTGTCTCATGTATGGATAAAGCTTCCTAATAACATGATCTGGCTTATGCTGCTGTATTCCTAAAGAGTTGACGGTGCGCATTCTTTAAACAGTCTAGTCTGTCAGTTACGTTTTTATTTCTAATATTTTCTCTGATTATGCAGCTTTCTGAGTAATTCTGAAAATTCAGTAGAATAGTGCAGTGTACATGGAGGAGGATGTGGTCGTTTAATTCAGTGGAGTCTATTGGAATGTGCTTAAGTTTGTCTGGTCACACCTGCAAGTGGTGGGAAAGGAGAAGGTGGTGGAAGTATTTGAGGTAAGGTTAGTTAAATACAGATAAATTGGAACGAATTTCTCTTGCCAAGGTCAAGATTAGCTGATGGGTGTTCTGAAAACAGCTAAGACAAAATTGTTGGAGATCTGACACAGAGACGTGTGTCAGCGTGAAGAAAATTT
>NW_009716903.1:3169-18612 GCF_000703405.1 Apaloderma vittatum | reverse complement strand
CAGGAATGCAGGAAAATAAGTCAAAGCTTACCAGCATCCTTTTTGAAATAACAAACACCACAATCACAGTAACTGCATGTACCGTGTACACCTTGATTCCAGTTCTCTTTGCAGCTTCATCTTTTATCTTCCAGGACTTTCCTCCTGGAATGCAGTGTACGAGAGGTGCGAGTTGCTGTAGCCACTATTCTTGAAAAAACCCTCGACAGTGCCTTGCTTTATCAGGAGAAGGTCAGTGTCACCTCGTCACCAACCATCTTCTTGGTCGTCTCTACCTCATGGCTCTTGCTGCGTTTGCCAACAGCGTTGTGTGATTTGTAAATGAGCAAGTGAAAGGCTTTTGTCTTGATCACTCTTCTTGCTCTTCATTCCTCGAGTAGGTTAATGCTTGCCTTATTCCAGAAATCAGCTTAATTTTTAACTGATTCTCCTTCAGTCAGTAGCCTATGGCAGTAGTAAATGAGTTACCTTGTTCCGGAGAGAAGCCATAAGTCTGGTTAATGTTAAAGGTTTAAATTTTATGATAGAAAATCTTGGCAAGTCTGGGAGGTGCAGCTTTGTTGCATTTTGCTCGTCTTAATATTCTAGGAAAGAACGGTAGGCAATCTGTGAAAAGGAGTCATTTGTAGCATGTTTGAGATTTACCTGTGTCCCAACATGAAATAATTTATATTAAAAGAACCTAGAAGTGTTGTCGGTGTTCTGGAGTGTTCCTGTAGGTTGTCAGTGGGGCCTTGGACACTTTCAAATGTCCAAGCTTTATTTAATTCAGAATACATTTTTTATTAGTTTTTACATCAAATCTTAATATTTGGTGTGATAGAATGTGATGGGTTTTTTCTGGGATCTATCTGTCCTTTTACATCCAGTGTCATGAATGGAAGGCACTACTGTCATATAGGCTTCCATTAAAGTTTCTCATATTTAAGAAAGGGTTGTTATGAGGTCCTACGAGCTGAATACAGTAGTGAGATGAACATTTACAATATAATTTGATAATTTTGATAATTTTTGTTTGCTTCCTCTTGGCTGTTAGTTGCTATCTGTTAACTGAGATGAAATAAATACCAGTGTGTGTATCCCTGGTGTGCTTGGATGCAAACTAACCACCAACATTGTTTTTTGCGTAGCCAAGTGCAATAGCACACTAACCTGAGGTCTTCAGTGACAGTTCACTTCTAATCCGGTTTGATTTGCGTTACTGTAATGACTAGAACATTTGAGCACCACGTCAGCCTGAGGAGTAATTTGAATTGCAATAAAAATATTCCAAACTTACGTAACTGCTCAGTGTCACCTCTTTGAGCAAGTTACCTGCATGGCAATGCTTTCATTACTTGCCTGTTGAATGTATGCAGCGTTCATTCAGGAGAGTTAAAAGATTGCAGCCTTTCCACTTCTATCACTTGTTGGTACTCCTCGCAGCAAGAATGTCTGATGACACATTTGATTTTGTTAACCATACCTTAACTCCAGTATGTGAAACACTTTGGGTTTTTAAGCAGTAGACAACTCTTCACATACAAATTTTCTTCACAGTTAAAAAGTCTACATCAACTGTTGGAGGTGCTACTTGCTCTGCTGGATAAAGATGTACCTGAAAACTGTAAAAACTGTGCTCAGTACTTTTTGCTGTTCAATAACTTTGTACAGAAGGTAAGAAGCCATCAGTTTTTCATGCTATTTTAGTTTTAAAGGACAGTAGTAAAGCAGCTAGTCATCCGTATTCATAGAAGGTTTAAGCCCATTGAAATTCTTGCAGAATTTTTTTTTTTTTCTCAAATGGCTCTGAACACTAGACTAGGATAAACTCACAGAAAAGTATGCTAGCAAAGCATACCAGTTGAAATGAAAGTCATTTCCAAAGTTTGAATATTGGGTTTCTGTTTTGAAGGGGTGTTCTTAAAAAAAAAAAAAAAAAAGAAAAAAAAAAAAAAAGAAAAAAACCCATACCAAAAATCTGGATTTTTGTCCTTTAGGAAGCAGAATAACTGACTGGATTGTTCACTCCAGTATGGTCTCTCACTGTTCCCCTATTCTTCTTGTCCTGTTTCTTTTTTCCTTTCTCTCTCTCTTTCTCCCTCTCTCTCATTTCCTTTTTGCAACATGACACTTAATTTGTGTATGCTGATTCTGGTCTGTATTGTGTGCTCTATATAAAGAGACCGCTTTTCAGACGTTTGGCTTACTGATCTGTGTGACAATTTTCAATTTTTTTTAGAATGGAAAATGCAGGGTTTAGCCTGTGCATGTTTTACTTTTGTTCCTTAAAGCAGTAATTATTTACCTGCACTAGAATGTAACTTTTTATCCTTGTCTAAACAGCAGGGTATAAGGGCTAGCAGTCTTCTTCTCAGACATTCTGCTTTGAGGCACATGATCAACTTTCTCCTTGGCCCCAACCGTCAGAGTAATCAGGTAAAGTTTATGTAGCTATGTGTTGTGCTGGAGTTTGTCCATCCCAATGTTTTTTATAATGCTTAAATTATGGATAAATACTTTCCATGTGGTAGGATAGACTAATCCATTGATTATTCTGTAAGCTTCATGCAAGTCTTGGTCTGCTTGTGTAGTTTGTTGGGAAATACCTCTTCTGGCAGAAGGGAGCATCATGTTTTTGGTAAAATCGAAACTTTCACCAGCTTCAAAGTATTAGAACATGGTGTGGACTGTTAGGGACCCCTTGCTTTGTTTTGGCTTAATAGAAGTTGACTAACTAACCAAAAGTTAATTAAGTCTCTCCTTTGCTCAAGCAGAATCGGAGGTGGAGTTCAGCACAAGCACGTGAGTTTGGATATCTTCACAATACTGTAGCACTACTAGTTTTGCACTCTGACGTCTCTTCACAAAGAAATGTTGGTAAGAATTATGTTTTTGCCTTTTGATGACTTTGCTTTTCAGTTACTTTGACTGGGGGTACTTTAATAACAGTGTGGAAAATACAATAACTTTGAATTTAAGGCAATAATGTTTAGCATGCATTCGATTATTTTGCCGTAAACAGACCGAGAGGCTATGTCGAACAATATTAAAGGCACTTGGAGTGAGGGGGAATCTTGATGTTAACATTATCGTGCTTTCCCCTCTTCCTCATATGCCTGAAAAGTCTCTTCTCATGTGAGTAAATCAAGATGTGTTGTTTGTTAGCTGGAACAGACTCACAGCCTAATAGGCTGTGTTTTGCTTAGGTTTGTTTTGCCTTTTGCTAATTTGAAGGGGAGTGTTCAGACTGAGCTAATGAATAAGAAGCAATGAAATACTGTCCTGAATATTTCTTACAAGAGACTGAAATATCCCAATAAAGATAATTAAGGAAAAAGTTGCTATCTTCAGTTTCCTGAAGGAGGAATTTAAAGTTGTCTTTTTAGAAGATTTTTCTGGAGTTGGAGGCAGTCAAAATCATAAAGTAAAAGAAGAGTGATAAATGCTCTGAGTAAGTACTGATAGTAAATACGAAAATTTTGCTTTGACCTTGCAGTTTGTTTGCCTGTATTGTCACTAAAGTAAATGACACTTCAGTGTGCCAAGAGGTTGTTGCTTGGAGTGGTACCATAGGAGCTATAAGCTGGTTGAATGACTGTCATTAGGGATTACATGGTGCCAGGTGAGGAGCAATGTCTTGAAGGTGTGTAGAACAAACTAATTTATTAGTGGGTTGTTTTTTTGTATTTGCTATTATAGCTCCTGGTCTCTTTAAGCAGCGTCCACCTCTAAGCATCACCGCTTCAGGTCCACTTTTGATGCTCCATGAAGAAGTGGAAGCCTTATTGTTCCTGTCTGAGGGAAAACCCTACTTGATGGAGGTATCTGTTGTAAATCTGCCGTGTTTGGACCTGAAAGCTGGTCTAATGTGATTTCTTGGAAGAACCTTTACGTGAAAAACCCTGAATATGAGAATAAAACCAACTGGGGAGTGTGTGGTTTTTAGTTTGAGCCTAAACAAAAAGGCGCCTTTGGTTTCTTCTTGAGCCCTTCTTATTCTAGTATATTTCTAAACTTAAGACTTACTTAGGAATTGTTGTATGGCTGTGTCTGAAATTATCTGCACTTTTCCAACAGGTGATGTATGCATTGCGAGAGCTCACGGGATCTCTGTCGGTTCTCATCGAGATGGTGGTGTACTGCTGCTTCTGCAATGAGCACTTCTCCTTTACTGTGCTGCACTTCATCAAGGTAGGGAGATACACAAGATAAGTGTTTTACTTAAGTGTTTTTTCTAGGCTTTGGTCACACTGTGTCTTGTGGGTTGTAGTGGTGCTGGGATCTGCAGAACAGTCCGTACAGTTTGTTGGATTTGGGAGGGGTGTTGGTGGATTTAAAGGGGATTTAGGCTTTTACTGTTTAAACTAACACATTTTCAAAAATGTGTACAGCTGTTTTATAATACTTTGTCTCATCAACATATTTTGCTATCAAGTAACTTTGTAATCCTTACATGTAGACTCAGCTGGAAACTGCCCCACCTCATGAACTGAAAAACATATTCCAGCTACTCCATGAGATCCTGGTAGGTGAAGGCTAAAGACTTATATGGGATAGATTTTGTGTCAATGCATAATGAAAAGTCAGGACTGCATTGGTAGTTTCAGCATCCGTGTGTCTTTTAATACTTCAGTTTGGAATTTTTATTACTTTTTAAATTGTTGTTTCAATAATCTGGTGTTAATGAAACTTCACAAACCTTGTTTGTTATGTTGAAGTGGTTAAAGCCATTCTGTAGAAACTAATACAGGTATCACACACAACTTCCTTACTTTGCTCTTTTTCTTTCCTAACAGGTTATTGAAGACCCATTACAAGTAGAGCGCATCAAATTTGCCTTTGAAACTGAAAGTGGATTAATAGGCAAGTAAGCTAGTGGGTGAACACTGCTGTCTCCTACTGACCCTTACGTTGCTGATGGTTCATACCATCTCCTAGTTTCTAGCCCTTTTAAACTGTTTTACTTCTTGGGCAAAACAGCTTGATGTGCTTGATTTAGCTGCCACCACCCCAAAAAACACTCTAAGAAAATCCAAAATAAGCATTAGAATATTATAGTAACAGCAAACTGGAAAGGAATTGAACTGGAAAAAAATAATTATCTTTGACAACAGCAGTCAGTGAATCCAGAGAAGAGTGGTACCTAAGTACTTAAAAAGTGACATTAAAGAATCTTAACTAGGAGATTGGCAAGAGAGCTAACTTTTAAATAAGAAGCGGGTCAGGGTGTATACATAATGTAGGGGGGCGAGAAAGTACCTTGAGTAAACGTAAAAGAGTAGCTCTGAATCCTGTAACCTTAAGAATTTGGGTTTATTTTCTATGCATCTCAAGAAATTGCCAGTCCTTTTGTTCCAGCAGCATCCTAATTACTATAAAAAGAAATGAGTTCACCATGGAAGGATGCTACTAGTACTGATTGCAGGGTAACCTCATCATCTGACAGGTGGCTCCTCTTTGCTGCTCAGACAAAGTGTCATCTCTCCATTTGATACAGAAACGTCACTGAAGCGAAGTTACTAAAGCGTTTGAAAGCAACAGAAAAGTTCCCAGAAGTGATGAGAGCTTGCCTCATATGAATCGTTGGGGAAAGGGCTTTGTGTGCAAGAGCCGTGAGGGGTAACCACATGGTGCTTAGAGAGCACCTCTGATCAGAGTTAGTGCAGCTTGAGCATCTCTTTCAGAGCGGTTTGGATGAGGAGCTGCTTCAGGTTGTGGCTTTCACCTTAAGTTATTTTATATTCTGTTTTGCTAAGAAGAAATATTTAGTTTTGTTCTTCATTTCTCTCTTATACTTCAGTGCTCTTCCATTTAGTAGTTCCCTATTCTATCAGTTATATATGGAAGCAGCGTAAGAGAGTAGCTAAGTGGTTGTTTTATTTCTGGGTGAATTGGTCCCACTTGATCTTTTTCCTCTACAGAGGCAAGGTGCAATTATTCACTGGGATTTTTGTGTTGAAGGCTTCAAGAACAGCTGCGAGTTGCAGGAGTGGAAAGCTGTCGTTTTACCTTGGAGGTTTTTTGCAACAGCACTGAACAGCAACGAGTTTCACTGCACATGGACTGTGACCTGCCTCTCACACTGACTAGTTTTACTCCAAGAAAGGAAATCAGCAAATAATAATTTTCTGTTGTCCTCAGCAGGGTGTTTGTGCATAACTTGCCGTACACCACTGCTGTAATTTTGATCATCTGCTGTGCTTTGACAGTAGCAAAACTGGCAATTTGCAGTTCCCTAACACTTAACTTGCCAACTTCAGAGGTGTCACTACAGTGTTCTTTGCTGACTGCTATGGGCAGAGCAACTTCTGAGTAGCAAATCTAATTGTAGAAGCTCCGTGGAAATCTTTGTGCTCCTCAGTGAAAGAATTTTGTTAAAATATGGGGGAGTCTAAGGCAAGGAAAACTTTCCTGTACGAATAGCCTGGGGTTCTGCCCAAGTCTTCCAGAGACAAGTTTCATGGCTGTTCAGTTCTGCTGTGCTTGTTAGTGCGAAGAAGCTTTAAACATTCTTGTAGCTTTCCAAGTTTTGATCCAGGTGGAAGCTGGTGATCTGGTCCATTTGTGGAGGTTTTGAACACTTTTTTCCCCTTTAGATAGATGTAACCACAGAGATTATCTAACATAGAGTGGTGTATAGGGGAAAAATAACTGCATTAGGAGAGAACTGTTTAAAATTCAGGTACCGTATTTGAAAGAATTACTGCATTTTCACTTTGATCTATTTTTAATCCAATAAAGTTGTAGAAGTACTTAAAACTGCCAGCAATACAGTAGCGTGTTTAGCACATGTTCATGCTAAGTAGAATAATTTCAGCCACCTAAGTTAAAATTTCAGCTTTATCTTTGTTATGTTTCGGACTGGCTGATAAAAAGAAATCCGAGTTGTGTTTTTCAGTCTGTGTGTTTCTCCCCACAGCCTTGATGCACCACAGCAACCATGTGGACAGCAGTCGTTGTTACCAGTGTGTAAAGTTCCTTGTTACTTTGGCTCAGAAGTGAGTAATACAGTGTTTGGAGTTTAACCTTAGGCTCCTCCACAGTGACTATTTGGGCTGTTAACTCTCTCTATTTTTGACCAGTTTATCTTTTGTTACTGTGATATAAGTACTGCTCAAAGGTCTTGATAGCACATGTGCCAGTAGGAAGTGAAATCTTTCCTCATTAGTACCTGAGATTAATTTCTCGTAGGAAAAACAGTAGTTGCTGTTTTTAAAGACAAAGGTCAGCTACATCCTGTGGAGCAGGAGCCTGGCCTTAAGACCAAGATAAACATAAGGAAACTGTCCTAGGCTTTTGAAATGTTGTGTTTCCTAAATTCTGTTTGTTTCCTGGGACATAGGCCAAGTTCTGAAACACAGTTCTGAAATACGTGTGTCTGTGTAATAGACTACTTTGTGTAAACTTTACTAGGCATTATTGCCTTTGCTAATTTAATTAATAGCTGTAGAGTTAAAGTCAAGAGGTTGCAGCAATAACAATACATACAGAGGGCAGCAGCACAAAGGGAGAGAAGTCTTTGGAGTTTTTTCTAAGTTTGCCAGGATGCCTTGTTCATGTCTGATGAGTATAATTTCAATTTCCGAGGTGCCCTACTGCAAAAGATTATTTCAAGGAGAATTCCCACCACTGGAGTTGGGCTGTGCAGTGGCTACAGAAAAAGGTAATTTGACTGTAATTTGATGGATAAACTGTCGCTTTGTTTACAATGAGAATTAGGAAATCTCTGTCCTCTATATGGCCCTCTGAGATGACTCTAAAGACAAAATACAAGCTACTTTGTTTTTCACAAGGACAATTTGGATGCAGCTAAGTCTGATGCACGCAAGAACTTCAGTAGGCCCCCACGTGTTTCAGGCATGAATGCATGTACAGGGAGTAAAACCAAGTATGAATGGTCTTAATGAATATTCCTTGCCGTGTGGGAAGGCTTCAGTACTGCTGTATTCATGTTGGAAGGCTTCACTTTTTTTAAAAGCAGGTTTCCTTTGCCTGTGTGTTGATGTGAGAGAATGCATAGATGAGTGGATTCCTTACAGAGCCATTGCAGCTTTGCACAAAATGTAGCTGTTGACAGATACAGCTTTTCCTTCCCACATGTGTAGTTCTTGTTCTTCCTTCTGAACTTAAATTGCCCCTGATTTGTCTCCAGTCAAGCAGGGCCATGCCCAGTCTCCCAGCACTGCACATGCAGTTTGATGGTATCTCAGCTCCAGACTGCCTTTCTGTCCTGACAGCTGCTGCTGGGCAGATATTGGATGCATAAACTAGTCCTGTACCAAGCACTGGAAGCAGATTTAGTGGGATGTGTGCAGTGCAGCTGACACAACTTGTTGCCACTCTTCTGTCGAAACACAGCAAACTGACAGGTCTGGGTTCTGCTGCTGTACCCAGTTTTACTTCGGGCTTGCTTGTGTAAACCATGAATCCACCCACCACTCTGCAGCTGGCATCCACTAACTTGTGCGCAGCATTCCCAAGTAAAGGGAATTGGTTGCTAATTTTCAGCTGAGGGACGTACAGCCTCTCCGTTCTGGCTGTGTTAAAAGTGTTTGTTTGTGTGTGCCCCACATCTCCAGCTCATTGCCAAAGGCTTTAGAAAGCTTTCTTCCAGACTTGGTAGTTCATCTACAAGCGAATGAGGCTTTAGACACATAAAACTCATGGCAATTTTATGGCTTTTTATGCAGATGTCTGAACATTACTGGGCTCCACAGAGTAACGTATCTAACGAAACATCAACGGCAAAAACCTTCCAGCGCACTATTTCAGCACAGGTATGTGCCAGTCTTGAGAGATCATGTTAAACTTGGTTTATTTCTTTTTTTTTTTCTTTTTAGTTAGCATCTTTGGTTTTGCAACTTGAGCATATTCCAGTGCACTTAAGACTGTTCTTTTAGGAACCCAAAGCCTGTGGTTGTTCCTGAAAAGACTAACCCTTGAATGATATTAGTCAATACCTCACAATTACCTGTGGTGACTCAGTTATCTCACTACAGCAGTTGCATTGTTTCAAAATCAACTTGGAAAAAAAAAAAATGGTCCCTGACACTCTCCTGGGCTGTTTCCCACTCAGGACACGCTGGCCTATGCCACAGCCTTGCTGAATGAGAAAGATCAGTCTGGAAGCAGTAACGGGTCAGAAAGCAGTCCAGCCAACGAGAATGGAGACAGCCATCTGCAGCAGGTAACAATAAAATAAAGGCATCTTTATCTTCCGTTGCGTTGCTCTATTAGATAGCTCGTTCCTGGGCCTCGGATCAGAACCATCGCTGAATGCAGACACGATAATCGTGTGCCTTACGAAAGTAACGTGCCATCTCTTTCTCCTCCCATCCCTTGAAAGGGCTCGGAGTCTCCGATGATGATTGGTGAGCCTAAAAGTGACCTTGATGATGTTGACCCATAGAGGATGCCCACGAACACAAGAACAAGTCAACGCAAACATTTAATGCCTGGTACCTACTGAAACTGGAGTCCCATCGCTTATGCCATTAGAAGAGTCTGGCTTTATAAGATTGGAGGCAGTGCAGGAGGAGGTGGTTTCCCTGAAAGCTAAAAGCATTTTTTTTTGCCACAAAGGCTTCAGATCGATAAATGCTCTAGAAAACTGCATCTTCACCTGCAGTAACTTGTGACAGTCCAGACACCGAAAACAGTTTGTCAAGAAGTTTTTATCAAATACACAAACGCTAGTGGTTGAATTTTTATGTGAACATTAAATGAGTGAATGTAAAACTGTTGCTTTTTCTGTGATGCTGCAAAAAAATTCTCTTGGTTTTTATACAGGAAAAAGAAAAAAACAAAACAGACTGCCCTTATGTATGGAGGGCAAATTTTTAATCTTTCTGATAATATTGAATAGGAATATTCAAATTTCTGTAAAGATGCGTGATGACTTACATTTCATTGTAAAATATTAGTTAAAGAATGGGTTTACATAAGGACTTCTGTATTTAATATGTCTCCCTGCTAATTTGTAAAGCTCTTTATGAGAAGAATCAGCAAGATTGCTCTGTAAGGAGAACAACGCCTTACAGAATGCGTTGGTCAAGGAGCTCTGGAATGGGTCGTCTTTTCTGGTACCCTTCCGAAAACCACAGACAATTGGGAAGGGCAATAAAAGAAAAGGTTGTTCTCTAGGTATGCAAGTGTTCATTATTAAAGGATGTTGGTGAATTTAAAAAAAAAAAAGAAAAAAGTTAATGAGTATTTTAAAAGAAAGAAGCACTTTAAGACTGAATTCTGTTGCAGTTTTACTCATTAAATTTTTTTAACCTTCGGAGACATATTGAATAAAATGTAGTCTCAATCATGTGATCTGCAATCACTCGCTTACGCTTTGAAATTACTGAGAAAGTTGGTATTGGTTGTATATGATGAAAAATTCCTTGAATGAGTTGGAGACACTGTTGTGCAGTTTTTATAGCAATTTTAACACGGGGAAAGAATGATTTGGCTTTGTTTGTGTTTTCACTTGACCAGGCAACATTTAAAATATCACAGCTCTTTTGATTTGCTCATAAACAACTGGGAACCAGTTGGGATGGTGTGAGCACAGTTTTGTTTTCCATGTCAAGTGCAGTTCAGTGATTTCTGGCTCTGGATACAAGCTTCTTTTGTGCCAATCAGCTCTTCATCTTTTGTACATTTTGCTTTTGTCATGTTTTCTGCACTGCTTTTTGCCTTTATTTATGGATTCTGCCTTACTTTGAAAAAAAAAAAATTATATAAACAAACATGCACAGAAATGGGGGACATGTTAAGGAGTGCCTGGGTACCTCCAGAATAGATAAATTTGCCAAGTTAAAGGCACAACCAGCCAAAAAGTGCCTTTTTCTTTTCTTTTTGTTTTTTTTTTTCTTTTTACACACTGTTGCCAAAAAAAGCAGCAGCAGACAGCTTTTCACTGTTGTGCACTAATATTGAAAGTAACCAGTCATTTCACTGTTGGAAGTAAACATCCGACCTGATTTCAGCTGTACAGCTTTATAACTTATTGCGGGTTAAGAGAGCCGTTGGCATAAGTTGCGCGTGCGAAGAAGTTAAGGGTGGCGTTGTAGTGAATCTCTCGCTTTCTTTTCCAAACAATGTCTTCATAGACACATGGCAGAGTTAGCATTTTATAAATGTTTCTGATAATGTGCTGGGACATTTTAAATGTGACGTTTTAAATTAATTTTGAATAAACCATTTCTTATGGATCCCCCTTTCTCCCTTTCCCCCATCCCTAATACTTTTGTTAACGGGTCACAAATCATCCCAAGGAGTCAGTACACGGCGGTGATGGTGACAGAAGAAGCTGGTGATGTTCCGATGGGTTGGCACCACTTGTCACTTCAGGTTCCTGTTATTTCCTATGGAAACAGCGTCGTCCTCGATTACCACAAGCCCGGAGAAGCATTAATGAGAGAATTGCATCAGGATGGCTCATCACCACTGTATACTTGAAACCAATACAAACTTTTTCATGGTTCTGCTCACGCTTGTACAAAGTCAGTGGTTATAATTTGCAATAAGATGATATTTGGTCAATTATTTTTGTTTCCAGCTGCTGTCATTTGAACCTGCTGAAGATTATTTTTTGGAAAATAGAGTTCAACAAAACTAGTTTTTGTGTAAATTGTGATGCATTTCTATGTTGTAATTTTTACTGCCAATCTTTTTGGATGAAAATGTTTTTATACAGCTTACAAAATGTTCAGTGAGGAGCAGCCCCAGCCTGGCTGCGAGCATTTGGGGAGATACTGTCCAATTAATGCATAGACATTTGGCACTGGAAAAATAGGCAGTCTTGATGAACAGTCTTGGGATTCCTGGTCAATGGAATAAAGTTATTCCTTTCACAGAAAACTAGTGTAATCTTTAGACTGTGCGTACACTGCTACGCTGTTGTCTTGTTGATCCTCTTATGTTGAAACTTTTTAGGCCGGTCCTGCAGACGCTAAGCTCTGAGAGGTTGCCCTGATTGCCAGTTTGGCTCCTGTCCAGAGTAAATCGAAGCAGCTGAACGGCCCCCAGAGCCTCGCCGCTGCGTTACCGTGTGCCGTGGCACGTTCTGGTGCTGCGCTGTCAGATTCGTGTCTGTGCGGTTTCTTCTGCTGACCTCCTTAGCAGATGATTTACCCTGGCTATGCTTGCAGTTATGGATTAGACCGGCTTTTGTGCGTCAGATAGCAAGATTTGCAGATGATCTGGACCTGAATTAATGCTGCCTTTTCTCTCAGCGCGGGGTGCAGAAAGCTGGATGCGCAGCAGCGCTGTGGTGCCGGTGTTCCCCTGCTCGCCCGTCTGCTGGGAGCTACAGCCGGGGCTGCCCTCCCAGCTCTGCTTTCCTGACGGGTGCCTTTGTCCTTTGCTTTAAGGACAAGGGCTTTGACATTTAAAACATGACCCAGCCTGTGCTTTCCACTGGCAGCACCAGCCCCAGGAGCATGGACGAGGCAACGCACACGGTGCTGGCAGGACTGTCGGCAGCGTCCCGGGGATCAGCAGCGCTGCTCTCCTGAATGAGAGCAGCTTTTCCGCCTACCTGCACGCAAGATACTAAGCAAGGGCTGATCTTTTAATATTGTTTCCTTCTACCAGGCTCATGTGTGCTTGAACTAAGCCGTGAAAGCTGTTATCTGGCTTACTGTGTGTGGAACGTGCTCGCACCTTCTGCGGGGAGCCAGCAGGGAAGCAGGCAGCAGGATCTGCCCCTCCCGCAGGGACGTCGGCAGAGGTGAAATATCTGCTCCATGTTTTGGGATGTTACAGCCCAGCGAGCCTCCTGAACAGTTAGCAGCAGCGTCAAAGGCTGTTCAGGAGCTCTTGAGCTAATAACCCTTTTACTTTTCCTCCTCTATGCAAAATTCAGATTATAGCTGGTAAAATTATAGGCTGTAATTATATACATGTCATGAAATTAATTACATGTTTAGAGTAGGGTTGGGCTTTTGCCACCTTTACATAAGGAGTTAGAAGTAGTTTAAACCTTTCAAAGTGGCATTTCCTATTGGCTCACTGTCTTCTCTTGCTAATTAAAGCGGGAGTAGCGGGTCTGTAAGGGGCTTTTTGATGGGGAAAAACACCCAACCCAGAATAGCTGGAAGTTGTCAAGTTAACTTGGTGCTTGTGCTATCAAGCTTTATTTTTTCATCTGTCCTCAGGTAACACCACACAAATTATATGTTGTTGTACCAGGAGACCTATAATTGCTCAAAAAAAAATGAGAGCCAGCTCTTTGTGATGTCTGGTACTTTCAGCCTTTCTCTGCTGCTGTGCATCTCTGAGCATCTCTGAGTTATCTTCTTTCTGCAGCTTCAGTGTTTATCAAGTGAAGCCCAATGTCACTGGAAACAGCAGCAACAAGCAGGTTCCTCAAAGCTGCGTGAGGGTTTGTTTCCATAACAGCCTGACAACCACTGTTTTAAAAACAAACCTCTGTTCTTCCGTGTGCGTGGGGCAATAAGACAGCCCCTGGGCCCTGGCCCAGTCCCAGAGCTCAGGCTGACTGAGGGTGTGGGATGGGTGTCCTCTGAAGGTGCC
The DNA here is from genome assembly GCF_000703405.1 of Apaloderma vittatum. NCBI lineage: Eukaryota > Metazoa > Chordata > Aves > Trogoniformes > Trogonidae > Apaloderma > Apaloderma vittatum. Next base: position 5,100 of record NW_009716903.1, on the reverse strand, counting down.
AGCGGTCACGCAGGGTCACGGGCACCAGGGACCAGCGTGCTGGCCTGTGCTGGGCTCGTTAACGAAGTGCAGCTCATTTCAGGGAGCAGCTCCCCTGCCGGATGGGTGCCAGCTCCCCATTCCAGACTGCTTCCCCATGGGGGCTGTACATGAAGCCAGACAGTGGATCGTATCTACTGAGCACCGGTCTATGAATTTTATTTTAAAAAGGTATTTATAAAATGTTTATTTATAAAATTCCAAATAAATATTTAAGGTACAAATGTGAAAACCAAGGTACTATGAAGCTTTTTCTTCTTTTTTTTTTTTTAAAAAAAAAAAAAGGAATTGCAACGAGTTCTATGTGTCTTTGGAAGACCTGAAAGGGAAGCTGTTAAAGCAAAGCATAACGCCAACAGATCATTAACTTCAAGTTAACAACAAAAAACCCACTAACGAAGCAGTAGCTGACTGTATCAGTGCATATTAAAACCTAATTAAAGAAGCACACTGCTTAAACTACAGCCCTTACACTTAACTGGAAAGTAGTCTCCTAGGTACACGAGGAGGCAATTATAAAACTGCCCCAAAATGGCTAAACTGGGATCTTCCAGGTACTAAGCAGCACTAGACAACATCTAATGAGCAACTAACCAGGAAAGAAAGGAGCAACCCTCACCACAGGTTTGGATTTGTTGTTTTTTTTTAAAAGGTGATGGTTTTGTCATACGCTGGGTGACAACACGAATAAACAGCCTCGAGCCAGCTCATACAGTCGAGGTATTTATAGGAAGACCTGGCGTGTGGCGGGGACGGGATGAGTCCAGCGACAGGGCTTGTGGGGGCATCTCAGAGCTCTCACAGAGCCCCGCTGTGTCTTGGTCCTCCTGTGTCTGAGAGGGTGATGAGCTCGTACCCCACGATCACGGCATCCCACGCATCAGAGATTGGGATATGCTGGGAGCGGCAGCTCAGCCCAGGAGGGTACTGAGCTGGGGACGTGGGGGTCACACAAGGTACCCACCTCTGCCACGCTGGGTGTGTGGGGCCAGGGCAGGGCTGCGTCCCCAGCTCAGCTCATCCCTACTGCCGGCTCCGGCAGCAAATGGCGACAGCTGCGGCTGCGCCACTGCCCGGGACACCGGCTGCCATGCAGGTATCACCCACAGAGTAGGCTCCCACGGTGCTGGGGCTCTGGGAATGGGCGTTACAGCCTGTCAGCGTCCAGCCGTCATCACAGGACACCATCACCTAACGGGGGAGAAAAGGTCACCTTCCGTGGGTCAGCAAAGGGGCGAGGGTCTGCCTGTCCCCACTGGCACCCAGTAATGTGGCCCGTGTCACACTGAGCTGCTGGACTTCAGCTGGGAGGGGTCTCCCATCACAGGTGGGCAACTGGGGACACCAGTGAAGGCTGAGGCTGGAGCTGTGGTCACAATGAAATGCCGAAGCCAACCCGACTCGCCATTAGGGTGGCAGAGGGATGAGTAGAGTGAGGACAACACCATGGCAGAGGAATGCACGCTGTCCCTACCTTCTCAGCGAGGCCTGGGGACACGTTCTCCTTCACCCGGCACTCTAGGCTGGTGGCAGGGCAGCACACGGCGTGTGCCATCACCTCTGTCCTGCTCACACAGTGGCTGGGCCTGCTTCCCGACCCTGGTACAGGTCTGCCACTGTCACCCAGCACTGCAGCAGAGGAGTGGAAACTGCACCCTGCCGAGGGAAGAGGGGCTGTTGGCATGGGGCAGCTGCGGCAGCACCCCAGTACACACGCAGGTGCTAAGGGATGTCTGCGCTGACCCCTGAGCCTTCTGTGCATGCAGCACGTGTCTCCCTTCCCTGTCACCCCGGTGCTTATACCCACACTTTTGCCCCCCTGGCCCCAGTTTTTCAGGAACAAACACCCTTGGCCATCAGCGTGTTGGCTCGGGGGTCTGTAACCTGTTGGG
>NW_009716903.1:2861-3132 GCF_000703405.1 Apaloderma vittatum | reverse complement strand
GAGCAGCCGGTCCCCTTGGCCACTGAAGAGCTGGCATTGACATGGCACTCAGCCCTGGGCCACGTGCAGCATCTGGCAATGGCGTACACACCCTGGAAAGCACTGTGGGCCACACACTGCTTCTGCCCGTCCTTGTCCTGTGGCCAGGGCAGCACAGTGTCACCCGGGGTGCTCAGGGGCCTAGGGACACCCCTCCAAGGCCAGCAGGCACCCCAGGAGCAGTACTTCTGTCTAGGCACACCCTGCTCACCTCAATGCGCTCCCCCAGCCG
>NW_009716903.1:1697-2700 GCF_000703405.1 Apaloderma vittatum | reverse complement strand
AGCACCCAGAGGACTGGGCTGCCAGCGAGGGCCGGCAGGTCTCCCCTCTACCCTCTGTTCAAACAGCCACGCTTGGGCTCAGCCATCCCTGGCACAGCCTGGGAAGGAATGTGCTCTGCCAATGCACCATCCCAGGTACTTCTTTCCCTGATAAAGGCAGAGCACCAGCAGGCAGCCAAGGTGTTCACCTGTACCCAGCTGGGCGGGCAGCCTGGCCACACTGTTGGGCGTTTGGAGCCGCTGCTCCTCAGGGAACCACGACATGTCCATGACATTCTTGGTGGCGAAGTGCAGGAGGCGCTGCCGGAGCTCAGCGGGGCTCAGCTGGGGCTCGGCGGGGAGCCGGACACACGCGGTGGCGGCCCAGTGAGAACTGGGGACTGCACAGCCGCCTACTCATGACTCCCCAGAGCAATGCAACTCCAAAGAGACATGAGAGGAATCACTGCAGCCCATCATCCACACACACGGGATGTAGGAGCTCTGTGCAGGCTGCAGCACCCGAACAAACCAAACATGCCAAAACCATGTCACCGCGGCAAGCAAAAATGTCCCCAGCGCAGGCAGGGACACGTGTCCAGCACCAACAGGTGTAGGGTCAGCTCTGCCCACCACCCCGGAGCCCAGCTCGCCTGCGGCCGCCTGTGACGTCCCACTCCGCGCGGTGAAGCAGGTGCTGCAGTCGCTGGAGGCGCCGATGATGTCGTCCCCTGGAGCGAACAGGTCCACACAGCGGCCAAAGTTGGTGCCCAGGGTGCCGATGGAAGTCGGTTGGTCCTCGCTGTTGGTGGCACCAACCGTGATGACCTGTCAGGGTGGTGATGGAGAGGGACATGGGCACAGCCCTAGCCTGCTCAGCTGACTTGGTGCCAGAGTGGGGAGGTGGCAGCATGTCCCCTTGTGTCCCCATGCCTCAGAGAACCCCAGCCCGCACCTCTGGCTCGGATGCTGGTGAGTACAGGCAGGCATCGTCCTTGTAGTTACCGGAAGGCGTGGACATCAA
>NW_009716903.1:0-1666 GCF_000703405.1 Apaloderma vittatum | reverse complement strand
TGCCACCCGCTGGCAGCCAGCGTTCAGCACGCGGCTGTAGGCACCAGCGAAGGGCAGCAGCACCACCGGTGGCACATAGGGCTGAGCCTCCAGCATTGTCCTGATAAACTCCAGGCCTGGGATGGGAGAAGACAGATAGGACGCTCTCGCAGGAGAGGGATGAGGCAGAGGGCAACTCTGGCAGGGAGCGTGCTCCTCTCCGGGGCATGGAGTGACTCACCCATGAGGGTCCCGCTGATGGTGCCCCTGCCCTGGCAGTTCAGCACACGGAGGCTGTGGACGTTGGCACCCGTGGCCACACCAGCGTCATGCCCACTCATCCCCCCAGCCAGGTGGGTCCCATGGCTGTTGCACTTGCTGGCCTGGCACCAGCACCATGGTTTTACATTCCAACCCATTGCATCAAAGCAGGTTTGTAACCTTGCAGCACCCTCCCCATCCCACTCCAGCCCTTGTGCTTTGCACTAGCTAAATCCTGCTGCAGAATAAATCCTTAAAAAATATTTCCGAGTGGAGAGAAGATAAAAAAAAAATCACTCTGTGCAGAAGGAGAAAAGCTGGCAGACAGGACAGGAGATGCAGGCAGCCTTCCCCAGGGTTGTGCTGGCACTTATCTCCTCTACGCCAGCAGTGATAAAGCCATGGAAGGCAGCACTAGCACCCACCGCAGGGTGCAGGCAGCTATTCTGGCCCTGGGTGAAGGGTGAACCTCAATTCCCCCTTGCAACGACACCTTGACATGCGCTATGGCTCCCTAGACTGCTTTCCCCAGAAAGTAGCCCTGCCCTGTTCAGCCACAGCCCCCGACAGACCACACTGGGTCCCAGCTTTCCCCAGGACCACAGTTCATGCTGCTGTGTATCCTGCCCAACACTTTGCTGTGAGCCAGGTTTCCCTCTCATCCTAGGAAGCCCCATGAGCTTGACTAGGATTTGGTGGGTGTAGGGAGATGCTCTTGCCAGGCTGCAGCATGCAGCATCTCAGGGCTCACCTGCCTGTGGACGTGGGTGCTGTCCTCCTCGGGGACGTTCTCAAAGTCAGACACAAGCACCCTGCCCTCGACCTCCCGATGGGTGCTCTGCACACTGGTGTCCAGCAGGTAAATTTCCACCAGGTCACCTTTATCTACCAGGCACATGGAGGCAGGGAAAGTCAACCACTGCTGTGGTCAGCCCTGGCTATCCGAGCTGCTCCCAAAATGCGGCTCCAGACCCTCAGCATCATGGAGGGGGATATCCTCATCCCCCTAAGACCGGGAGAGAGGACGGGGTCACTGAACCCTCCCCAAACCCTTGCGGTCCTCCCCCATGCCCCAGCTCTTACTGGGAGGGCTGTAGGCGCCCGAGCCAGACTGCAGCGGTGTGATCCTGCCCAGGTTCCAGGGAATGCTCTGGGCAAACACGTAGGCGTCCTCCTCAACATACTCCACGTGTGGCAGCTTCAGCGCCTGCAGGGAGGACGCACCGTGCCTGGTACGGTGGCAAAGCTCCTGTTTCCCTGGGGCTTGGGCTGTCCCCCCCCCACACCAGTGCCCATCTCTGCTGCTGCCTCCTGCTTCAACCCTTGGCCCCTGGGACCCATCGCCCGCTCCCCGTACCGCGTCCAGGGCGTCGCTGCTCATCTTCACCAGGAAGGCTGGCAGGAGGTGGAAGACGTGCAGCAGCTG
>NW_009716902.1:0-486 GCF_000703405.1 Apaloderma vittatum | reverse complement strand
AGCATGTCAGGATCATCCGTGAGCACTCTTGATCTCTCCGTAGGTTGTGGCGTATCCTGAACACCTGGATCTTCGTCCCTACACCTCTCAGACGGCGGGAAAACCGCTCCGCTACGCCTTATATGCTGTCCTGGTGCACCGTGGTGACACCTGCCTTGCAGGACACTATTTCTGCTACATCAAGGTGAAGAGCCGCGTCCTTCCTAACAAGGGGGAGATGCGTGTTGGGGCAGACAAGCTTTCCCAGCAGTCTTCCCAACAGCCAAGGCTTTTGGGGAGAAGGTCTTCTTAGGGGCTGGGGTTTTTTTTTGCTCTCCTCTCGGCTCTGTAGTTTTCTGCCTGTGTTTTTAGGGAGGAAGCAGGCAGTTCACCTCCAGCTGTCATTGCTTATTTTAACAGGCCAGCAATGGACTGTGGTACGAGATGAACGATTCGTCTGTGGAAACTTGTGGCACTGATACAGTTCTCGAGCAGCAAGCCTATTTA
>NW_009716901.1:6801-10413 GCF_000703405.1 Apaloderma vittatum | reverse complement strand
TGCATTAGGAAACCTGCTTCTATTTTAAGGACTAGGTGGTTTTTGTGCTAGGGTTTCTTTGTTGTAGTCTTGCAGTGTGACTCGCAGTAGGGATAAGCTGTCAGGGCCCTGCCCAGGGCTGTTCCCGTCGCTCCTGCTGTGCTGAGTGGAGAGGAAATGCTTCTTGGGTCCGTTTGCACTCAGTCAGGGTGGGCTCTCTTGGCAACGGTCCTGGCTTTCCCACAGTGGCGTCCCTGGCTGTTCTTTCGTGCTGTGCTGCCTGGGTGGGCTGTACCGCGCTTGCTCTCGTTGCACTGGCACAGCTGTGGGACTGCCACCACGAGCGGGCTCAGGACTCTGGCGTCCTGGCGAGAGTTTGGTTTCAGCTTCAGGTGGCTCCCCAGGAAGTGAGTGGGTGAAGCAATTTGCACTTTTCTTCTGAGTTTCTATTTCACGTGAATTCACCTGTCAGAGCAGGGAGATGCTGCTTCACGTCGCTGTCTTGTGCCGTCTCAGGAAAGGACTTAGTCACTGCGGCCGTGCAGCGGGCACCGACTGTGCCAGGCCTGGCTCGTCTGCCTGACGCTCCACATAGGTTTTCCTTCACTGAAGAACTGTTTCTCGTATTTCCGTGTTTCTGAGACACACCGTGGTGCAAAATGACCTCTAACTTAATGGTAACGACTCATTCTGGGGGCCTGCTCTGCAGCGTGTTCACGTTCAGGATGCCTGAGCTTGCGGCAGCCCCCGGTGAGGACCTGTGGTGTTGGGCAGCGTGAGCTCTGCAGGGGTACCCCACGATTCGCACGAAGCTTTGTGAGGCATGTGGGTCCATCTGGAGGCTTGCTTTGTGTCCTGATCTTCTTGTAGTCGCTGCACTCCAACGCCTGAGTTCATGCTACGTGACACAAGTGCATGGGCCAACCCTGGCTGTTTCCTTTGACACGCGTCCTTTCTTCTCCTGTTTTCCCCGCAGGGCTCTGGCTGTACCTGGCAGGAAGCGATCTTCCCTGCCTGACTCTGATCGGCTCTCCCAATTTCGGCTATCGGTCGGTTCATCGTGACTTGGAAGCTCAGGTTGCGATAGTGACAGAAAATAAAGCCCTGCAGCAGCAGCTGCACCAGGTGAGTGGCTGATGGCGGGGAGATAACACGGGTGGTCACAGAGGGAGCGCTGGTGACGCAGCTGCAATAAAACCTACAGCTACGATAATTCAGAGGCTCCTTGGGCGCAGGGAGTCTCAGGGAGCTGTCAGTTAAGTGACTATTGATGAGATGCCTGCTGCGAGCGCCTGTTTCTGGGAAATGGAGACCGTAGCGGGAAAGAACATGTGTCCCCAGTGAACTTGAGTGTGGGGAGTGCTCGGGCACTGGATGCTGAGCGACGGCCTCTGGAGAGGAGCTGCTGGCTCTGCCCTGCTCGCTCATCACGCAGCACGTTCTTGGGCCTTATTCCTGATGTTTGGGCACTGCCACGGTCACGCCATGCTCTAGGATAATGAGGTCAGGCCCTTGGAGGATTGTGCTTCTCTGGCATTTGGCAAATCCCGCGGGCTAGGGAGGTGAGCAGAGACAGGGTACAAGAGGAGGATTCCTGGGCTGGTTGGATTGCCCGAGGAGCTATATGACATAATGTGTTTTTAAGTAACGATGTGCCCTTGTGGAGCCTTGACACTTTCAGCAGTTTAATGTTCAGTGTTGCGGGTGGGTTTGTGTTTGATTTGTAATTAGGCGACGTGGCCCGCTCGGCACTTCTGCTGCTTCTCTGAACCCTGCCTGGCTCTCCAGCTGTCGTGACTCTGATCCCTCTGCTGGAGCTGACAGTGTCCCCAGTGATTTCTCATGTGGTGCTCCCATACAAAGCAAATTGGTTTGGTGCCTCTGCGTGTGATTTGAGATCTCAGAAACACGCTGCTAAGCCGAGCCCTGGCATGAGCAGGCACCGTTGTCCTCCCCATCAATGGGAATTGCCCTATTGCATCACGGCTCTTCCAGAGGATGAGTCAGAGTGTATCTAATCAAGAGCAATTCTATTACTGGAAGAGTTGCTTCAATATTCCAATTCATATCTTGCCTCTGCTTGTTCCTAATGGAAGGGGAGAATCAATGAAAATATGACAAAGGAATTTTCTCCAACGGCGCTGCAGTGATCTCATTTAAAGGGCTTTCAAGCATTCCCGTTTGCTGGAAAACGATTTTGAGCTGGGCTGTTTGTTTACTGCTCTGTGGTCTTTGTTTAGAAGACTTAATACATTGCTGGTGTGCTGCCATGAAGTCACTTTGCCTGGGTAACATTCAGTCCCATTTTAAAAGCGTGCGATGAGGTCTGGGAAGAAATCCGAGAGGTCTGGGTGTCTCTGGCTGCTCTGCTGAATGAGCTGGACTTCGATTCAGCCACTCTGGCTTCCAGTGATCCGGCGAGCTCACAGTGTCAGATGACCAAGCGCGGAAGCTTCCTCGCAGGGCTCACTACAGCTCCTGGAGCATGGAGGGGTTCTAAAATTGGGCCGATTTGGCACGCAAATGTCTTCTTTCTGTTGTTGGTTCATCTTTTTGGTGTTACTTTCCAGTGCTTGGTTCCTGCTTCCCTGTCCCGCCCCGAATTTAAACAGTGCAGAGTATTTTCTGTTGTTTGTGGCAGCTTAGCTAATGAAAAAAAAGACGATGAACAGACTTACGGGAGGTGGCCCGCTCCTTGTTTGCCTGCAAAATCTAGAAACCTGTCTGGCTCTGATAAGAAAACCGCTTCTCCCCTTCATGAGACAGCTGCTTTCACGTGCAGCCGAGCATGCGTTATCAGCATGATGGGTCATTTCCTCCTTCAGCAGTGTTGCACCGAGGAGCCTAAGTGTTTCTGGTAATTTAGTTGAAATCACAACTGCATATTCATGTGAAAACACAGCACTTGAGCTGTGTCTAGAAAGAGCCGCGTAAGCGGCTCTCTTGGGATTATGGTAAGGTTTCCTTTTCTGGCAATTACAGCGAGGGATTGAGGATTTTTCTGAAACTGAAGCTTAGCTCTCCTACAACTGTGAGGCTCAAAAAGGCAAAACCTCCTGCCTTTGCTCTTTGTAGAGTTTGAGTTGCAAATCCTGAGCTGGGGCTACTGAGCGCACCGATCGTTGCTGGTGCAGTGGCAGGAGGTCGGACTAGATGATCTTTCGAGGTCCCTTCCAACCCCCGGCGCTCTGTGGTTCTGTGAGGGCTGGGTCCTGCACCAGCCCCTCGTGCCGGGAGTTGCGCTGCCTGGAAGGACGCTCTTGTCTTCAGGCTGTGAGAGAAGTGATACATCCTTTTGGCAGGATCTGTGACCAGATTTATCCGAGAATTTGCTTTTCTTAACGGCCATCATACAATTTAACACTTAGGATTTACTGGGATGATGTTTCTTTCCCTGTGTAGGAGCAGGAGCAGCTTTACCTCTGCTCAGGTGTAGTCTCTTCAGCAACGTTTGAGCAGCCAAATCGTTACGTGAAACTCTGGGTGAAGCTGGTAACGCCTCTGATCAAGAATTTCTTTTGAAAGAAGAAAAGTTGCTGCCTTGGGTGAGTTTTCTGCCACTCTTGTGGCGGATTTATATTGCGCTGACTGCGGTTGAGTGCAGTGCTCTATCACGTGGAAGACGTAGGGGAC
>NW_009716901.1:3357-6770 GCF_000703405.1 Apaloderma vittatum | reverse complement strand
AGAAGATGTAGGGGAAAACCAGGCACGGCTCCTCTTCTGGGGCACTCGGCACCGACAGGGAGCGTTGCTCAAGACCCGCATTGGGTTTCAGCTACTAGAATTTCTGGAAAGGTCAGTGAAGGAGAACCCATACGAGGGTATTTCCCAGGCATAGAAATAAACCTTCCATTTTGGAAAAGTCCCTCTCAGCGTTTTGTGGGCAGGAACTATGTTTTCTCCTTTGCGTTAGGATGTGTTACGCTGCGGGGAGGGCGTGAAAGGACTTCTGGTGCTGGTGGGGTTGTTGGATGTTACTTGATCAAAGTGGGGCCCTCAAACCATGACATGTCCTGCAGAGCAGCTGGGTGGGAACCAGGCAGAAATGTGTCAGAGTGCCGGCTGGGGCTGCCCTGTGCGTGATCTCGTTTTGCCCACAAAAGGGGCTCCTGGCACCTGGAAAGGCTTGAACGTGAGTGTCAAGCTTAGTGGTAATTCATTCTAAATACCAGGACTTTATAAAGAAAGGAGCAGCTCTCCTTGCCTCTCCCTGTGACTTTTCTTAGCAGTAGCTGTGAGGGAAGTTTAATGCGACTGTATTTTAGAACTAATTGCTCAGATATATTACGCGGGGTGGGATTTTGGTGATTTATGTTATGCTGAAGTGACAGGCGTTGGCCAGCGCAGATCAGATCACCCTAAGAGGTGTCACTGCGATACACGCGGTTTGTTGTGAAGGAAGGGGTAGACTAGATCCTATAACCTAGAAATCGGAAGACACACACTGCAGGGGTTGAGCTCTTTGCAGCGGGGCTTTCTTTGGGTTTAGGAGTTGCTGTGTTGGTGAACTGGGCCAGACCTGCTCCTCTCTCCCCTCTGGCCTGAGCGGATGCAGGCGCACACGGCTTCGTGACTTTCTGCTCACTGAGCACTGGGCAGCTGGACAAAGAGCTGTGGGAACACAGAGAGCCAGGAGAAGGAATCTGGAGTCGTGTGCAGTCGTTCTGTTTGACTTCCTTCGGTGGTTCTCCTCTCGCCCAGCACTTTATCATAAACCACCCACCGAAAACCAGTATCTGTGGTGAGAAACCCCAGGTATTGTAAGAGCAGCCTCCCGTGAGAGTAGTGCCAGAGATGTTTTTATTGATACTTTGCTGAAAAATAGTTCTGGTACAATCAAACTTAGACTGAGTGACACAACTTTGAGGTTTTTGCTGTGTTCTACAGTTGCGACAGTTCAGACCTCTAAGAGCAGAGCAACTGCAGCAAGGATCCACTTGGAGACTTTTTCTTTTGTCTTTAGGTTGAAGGTCCAGATGTAGGTGGGACCTCGCATCCGTGTCCTATAGACAGGACATTCATAGACGTTCTTGGTGTCCATGCGGTCCACAGGGATGGCTTTGATGAAGATGACGGGCATCGGGGGCGTCAGCTCCTTCAGACGAGCGTCGGCGATCACACCGGACTGGGTGTCCCATCGAGCGCCTGCAACAGCACGCGGTGGTCAGGATGTCACCTCCCGGTGCTTTTTCGCTTGGAGGGGCTCTTTTTGGACTGGTGGTGGGTGGGCAGGAGGTGGGCAGGTTGAGGGTGGGCTGAGGAGGTTGGCTGGCTGTGGCTCAGTAGTCGTTAGGGCTAACATCATCGTCTCACTGTGACTCGTGGATGCGTTTTGCCTTACTGTGTGTGGGATGTCTAACTAAATCCTGTCCCCCCATCCCTTCAGCAGGGCTTTGCATGAAAGCTGCGCAGCTGGAGGCAGAGCTTGGCCGTGGTGGGAGCCGCGCTGAGCTGTCCTGCGCGCCCTGTGCTCTCGCGCCCCTTCCCTGCTCTGCTCGTGCTGCCATCTCGTTCCCCGCGGGTTTTAGCAGGAATTGCTCTAGGTTCTGAGTTTCCCAATTTGTCTTACTCGCACATCAAATAAGAGTGTAGTGTGTTTATTCACTAGAACCAGTGCTCAGGTTCCCCATAGGCAGTCTGAATCTCCAAAAAAAAGACACTCTGGGGGTTGTGAAACTCTACCTGTGACACGGGTGGGTGCTGCCCTCGGCTGGCACGTCCCTGGCACTGGCTGCAGCAGCTTCTGCACAAGCTGCACGAATTCCCCGCAGCCCAACAGGGCTACACCTGCTTTGTTTGCAGCAGTTTTTAAGGCCAAACTGAGCTTTCCCCATGTCTGAAACATCTCATAAAACTGCAGTCTGTTACCTTCCATGAATAGTCCGTGCACGTAGGAGCCTTCTCTGGGGGGAGCTCTTATATCCTCACGTTTTTTCTTGGTCACGTCCACTGAAAGACACATCTTGTCGAGTGGCCACTCGTTTTTCCTGGCCGTGGACTGCATGATCGCCGTGAGGAAGGACTGGGGGTTGAAGAATCCTGCCAGCCACACCGCTGCCGGCAGCGCGAAGTCTGTCGTCCAGACTTCCAGTTCCTGGAAAGCAAAGCGAGCGGCGTTACTCCAGAGCGACGCGGGGCCTCTGAGGAGCAGAACGTTGCTCTGAGGTTTGGTGTGACAGCGCGGATGCTTCGCTGTGCCTGACACGAGCTTCACGTCATCTTCCAGAGGTGAAGATGAGGGTGGAGGTGGTCTGTGAGGGTAACTGGCAGATTCCACTGCAGCAATGGAAGTCAAGCTGTTAATTTAGATTGCAGTGAATACTGCTGCTATTTTTTTAACAGAGCCGCGCTTTAAATAGATGGGTTTATTGAATTTTTTTTTTTTTTTTTTACTTCTGAGAGTTATAAAGTTACGATGGGGTTAGCTAATGTCCTTTTGCAATAGTGATATGGTGAACTTCTGCTCCCGTTCTTGGGGTAACAGGCTGTTTCGGGTACTTCAGACTGTTTAAGTTAATATTGACAAATAAACCAGTTAACCACTGTACACCGGTGGAGGGGATTCCTGGTCTCCCGTGGTGTCGGCTTGCGCCCTAAGCTTTAAGGTTCACAAGAAATGTGCTCACCCGGATGCGGAGGAGCAGGTCTGCGTACCAGGCTCCCAGGCTGAGGAGGGAGGGGTAGGCGACACGCGTCCAGGATTCAGGAACGCTGTCGTAGAAGAGAGCGTTGGCCAGCTCCTCCATACGCGACGTAATCGTGAGCTCTCCCTTGAAAACAGAGGAAAGTCAGGGCAGTTCTCTCTGAGGAAAGTGAGGCCAAGGTCTGCAACTCTTGGCCAAGGGGGAGGCTGGGACTGTCCGGCCGTTGCCAGGCGCCGTGTGTGGGGCAGAGTTCGGCACGAGCAGCGGCCGCTCCTGGGGAGTCCTGTGCTCCAGCACGTACCTTCAGTCCCAAGTCGAGCTCCTTCAGTGAGCGCCTGATTTCTTGGGTCAAGATGTTCATCCTTTCGCACTCCTGGAAGGCAACTACGACGTACGGGGTCTTTTCCTCCGCTTTCGCCATGATCTCCAGCATGTTGAACGGCTCCGGCAGCC
>NW_009716901.1:406-2773 GCF_000703405.1 Apaloderma vittatum | reverse complement strand
CGCGCTCTGCCCTGGGCTGCGGTGGCAGCTGCGGAGCAGTGAAGCGTTTGCTCGCGTTCAATTGCATTACCGCTGCCAAATCTGGTGAAGCTACTGAAATGGAAAGGGGAGCCTGGTCACAGAGAATCCAAGTGCAAACAGACTTAAATAAAAACCTGAGTGTGCAGCTGAGCAGAGGCTGCAGCGTTCCTCTTGTGCTCTGCGCCACAGCGCGCCCTTCTCTGGGCTGGCACCTTGTAGCATCGGTTTGGGGCTTAGAATCACATCCCTGCTCTCTCACACTGATAAAATCAGTTGTTGTTAGAGGTCACAGTCTCATGTCTGGTGTGTGGGGGCCCGTGTCTGTCCTCGTCCCTTCCCGGCCGCTGAGTGGTCACGGTGTGCTGTAAAACTGTACTTGCCTTTTCTTCTCGGGAGACACCCGAGCCTCCTCCGGCGTCTGATTCCTTGGGCTGCATTTCCAGCACTGTTCGGAAAAGGCTGTCCGAGGTGACGGTGAGGAAGCCGATCTCGGCGTTGGGGTGCAGGCCGTACAGGTAGGGGCTCTCGGGGGGCAGGTTGTTGTCGATGTACTCGTGGTACCCCTGTGCGCAGGGCAGGCACTGCCGTCAGTTTAGCAGAGACGTACAGAGGAGCCCAAGTTTCACTTGAAATACACTTCACTTGAAAATACATCATCACTTTTTGGTGGTGCTGCTTCCTAGCTCGCTGGCGTTGTGTATTCAAGGTGGTTTTTTTTATTCACACCTCACCCAAGTTTTTCTCTTACCACTCCACCCACAGGAATTATTTTTGCAGTGGTTCTGCATGGTTCCACAGGATTCAAACTTCAATTTTTCCCTCCTACAGTCCCCCTTGGTTAGCATGAGGGACCTCTGACTAGCGCACATTTATCCAGAGCCGATTGCAAAGTTAATCGTCCTTACCTTGTAATCCAAGTTGGGAGGGACCGCAAACCCTGGAGCCAAGGACACTTCCCCTTCCAGCATCTCCGCGCAGATGTACTCGCTCAGGTACGTGCGGCACAGCCGGCGGTCCCAGTCGTCTGTGATGTGCCCCCCATACATGATTTCCCCAAAGAGGTACCGGAGATCGTCCCACGGTACCTACAACGAGAGGCTCCTGTGGGGCTTTGCCAGGGCTCCCCAGAGGTTTCTGTGGAGCTGGGTGGCCACGGGGCAGCGGCTCCTGCGTTGGCCTGGCCAGAGTATGGGGATGTGACAGGCCCTGGGCTCGCAGAGCCCAGTGACAGGAGATCTTGTCCCAGGTGGCTTCTGTGTTCACCCCCAGGTTTCACCTTTTCCTGGTGTGGACACGGGCACCTGTACCTTGAACCCCTTCAGCCTATCCTTATCCAGACCAGCACTGGTGCTGGCTGTGAGACCGGGGGAAGGCAGGACTCTCCCGAGAGTGAGAATCCCTCTTGTGGCTTCTTCATTCTTGGGGCAAGGCTTGATCTTGTCCCAGGTGGCTTCTGTGTTCACCCCCAGGTTTCACCTTTTCCTGGTGTGGACACGGGCACCTGTACCTTGAACCCCTTCAGCCTATCCTTATCCAGACCAGCACTGGTGCTGGCTGTGAGACCGGGGGAAGGCAGGACTCTCCCGAGAGTGAGAATCCCTCTTGTGGCTTCTTCATTCTTGGGGCAAGGCTTTGCTTTTTATGTGGGAAGTCATTAAAAAACCCACCCAGGGCAGCAGGTGCTCATCCCAGCCTGGGGCCCAGCGCCTGCGGGCGACTCCTGAGGAGGGGAGCAGGGCTGGCAGCACTGCCTTTCCTCCATACTGATCCTTTTTTTTAAAAAGGTTGATTCTCACTCATAGTGTTTGTGGTGCTGAGGTCGCTGTGCGAGTCCCTTACCTTGGGGTTGGCCTCCAGGTAGTTGTACAGGACGCTGATGGATATGGTCAGGTCGCCGTTGTTGAAGGGGTACGACCTGTTCCAGCCCTGAGCTCCGAACTTGCGCCGCTCGGCCACCACCGCGTGGAAGTAGCAGAGCGCGAACAGGATGGATTTGAACTCCACTTCTTTGCTGCACATCTCTAACGTGTCCTGCAGGGCAATGAAGCGAGTATCAAGCGAGTATCGCTGCCAGCCAGCCCTCTGCTGCAGAAAATTATCAGGTGACTGTGAAGGAGAACTGGAAGTTGTTAATGTGAGCCGGACACGCTGACCCAAGCGCTTGAAAGGAGCCGGCAGCGCAGGGAGCAGCGCAGGGGTGAGGGTACCTGGGTGAAGAGGTCGAGCGCCTTGTGCACGTTGGCGTACATGCCCGTCGGCGGCTCGCTGGTGATTTTGATGGCGTTCTCCAGCAGTCCCTGGGGGATGATGTGCGTGTCGTGGCTGGGGGGTGGCCCGGGGAGGCAG
>NW_009716901.1:0-329 GCF_000703405.1 Apaloderma vittatum | reverse complement strand
TGGATGTTCTGCAACAGGACCCCTCCCGTCGGCTTGGGCTGACGTACAACTGCAGGAATTGCTCCTGCTGGACCCCGCGGCACCCGTGTCCCCTCCCACCCTGCTCCAGCCTCACCCCCAGTGCTCCCCTCACCTGCAGGATGACCCAGTGGCCCTGCGCGGCCGCCAGCTCCAGGGCATGTTCGGCTACGGCCTCCTGGCCCTGCCCCAGTGACACGTTGTGGATCTTCCCGTTGTCGATGGTGAAATTCAGCTTTTGGCCTGAGCGGGGAGAGGAAACGTCCCCAGCATGAGATGCGGTGCTCGTTAGCGCAGCACCGGTGGTCCGC
>NW_009716900.1:0-247 GCF_000703405.1 Apaloderma vittatum | reverse complement strand
TCCCTCCCTCCTGGGCTGGTGGAGGCGAGAGGCTGATCCTCACCCTTGTTTCCCAGTCCTGTCAGCAGTCAGGCTGAGCGCACGTTCCACGCACACACTCCTCATGGACGTGGCCAAACCCGGGCAGTTGAGCGCAGCCCGGCGAGCGCCGTGCTTGCGGGCACGGGCAGCGCGAGCAGCCAGAGCCTGCTTCTACGCATCGGTGCTCAGGGCAGTCGCCTTCACAGGTCGCTGGTGCCCCGCGCCA
>NW_009716899.1:2332-2617 GCF_000703405.1 Apaloderma vittatum | reverse complement strand
GCAGCAATTTCCACTTCAGCCTGAGCTCAGCTCAGCCTACAAACCAAGGAGGGTCCGGCTGGGAAACCTGTTGCATGGCTGCATGAGGCAAGCAGAGCCCCGAGAAGTGAATTTTGGGATGCAGCATCACCTGCATTTGTTACCCTCATCTCTCAGGGCAGGAGGAGCAGCCCAGGTGCTGGAGGAGGGATAAAGCCTTTCCGTGGGGATGAGCAAGGAAAAGGTCGCCCACATCCTCTCCTTAGGGCTGCGAAGGTGCGGAAGAAGAAGGGAGAAAGTCTCTAC
>NW_009716899.1:0-2322 GCF_000703405.1 Apaloderma vittatum | reverse complement strand
CCTCCTGGCTCTGTGAACTGGGAGGGGGGGGAAATAAATAAATTAAGAAACCAAATTGTACCCTGCTATGCAAGAGCCATCAGCGCGTTCCTCGTAATTAGGAACGAATGGGTTGTGTCAAATTCATCATGCTCCTGCATGGCTCCCTTTGATCAGCAAATTATCCCATAAAAAAAACTTTGTAATGTCTCAGACATGTCAAGAGCTGATGCCGTTTGGCTTTGCCTTCCTCAAGAGCAGCAGCAACAGGTTTCGGGGCTGAGGAAGAGGGTGGCGACGCACCTGGATTTTGCAGGGAGAAATGCTGGGAGGTGTATGCTGGGGTGGGGAGGGGGTCAATAAATAAACCACGCTGGGGTACCCAGCCTGCCGAGACGCTCACCCTTGCCCAGAGACACCAAATCCCTCCAGTTCACTGGATAAACCGAGGTTGGACCTTCCCATTGGCTTCACATGAAAGCATCCTCATCCTCCGGCGGGGAAGCAGCCCGTTATCCCATTTTCCACTCAAGGTACCTGGGGATTACTGTTAATTCCCCAGCAGGGCTGGATTTCAGCTGCCTTCCCCAGGGCAAACACCACAAACGTCCCTTTCTCCCATGGGGAACACCAAGTCCCGCCTGGTCCCCGCGATGGAGGAGTTTGGGGAGAGGAGACAGCGGCTCCCACCCCTGGGTTAGGGGCCAACTCCACACTTCACCCCCTAATTTGACCTCTCAGCCCTGCCCGGTCTCTGCCTTCTTCCTCAAAATGCACCCGAGCCGAGCCTCTCCTGCTCAAACTGGGAAGAAACAGGTCAAGAGGTTCAAAAAAAGTTCAGTGGGAATAAAGACATCCACGGGCTTTTCCAAAAGCACAAGCTCCAGCCTCCTCTCCTCCAAAAAAATAATAATAATTTAAAAAAAAAAATCAAACTCTCCCCCCAAAATCAAACAGCATAACAGAAAACCTTGCTCAGGATTTTTTTAAACTACTTTTTTTTCTACCAGGTATTTAATTTTATGACGGTTTACTTTTTAATGATGTCAGGCAGTGCCTGGAGTCAGGAGTGGCCAAAGAAAGCCGGAGGAATCTCCACCTGGATGGGATCAAAGCTGTGCACGGAGTTTTACCCTCCGATGAGTGAAAAGCCACCCTAAAACCAGTATAAATCCAGAATTCTGCAAGGAAGGAGGCTGAAAGAGGATCTATAAAGAGAGGCAGCATCTTCCCTTTTCCCTCCGTTCCTTTTGGACGGTAGAAAGAGGTTGGGAAAAGGCTGAGGAAATTTTTATTTTTTTAAATAAAAGTAAAAATTTTTACACTAACCTCATAAAAATGACATCGTCGCATTCCAGAATTAGAGCTATTAAAACAACACACGCGGATATTTTTAGCTGGATATTAACGGTAAATGATGCCATATTGAGAGGCACTTCCACCCAGCCCAGCCCCGGTCTTGCTTAACCAGAACCAAATGGGAGATCAAAATTAACAAAAACGACACAATTCTTCACAGGGGGAGAAAAAATAAAAAAGTCCTTTTTTACAGCCAGCTCTGTGCCTTTCCCTCGGTCCCAGCTGTTCTCCCTTTCGCTGCACACACTTATGCTTCTGGACTTTATTCCTCCGCTCTTGACTCTTCAGTCCTCACAGGCGAGGGGTTAAACCCATTCCCGCTAATGAAGAACACAAGGAACAAGCTCCTGACAATCCCAACCCATGGAAAAAAAAAAAAAGAGAAAAAAAGAGAAAAAAAACAGAAGGAAAAAAACCTCTCCTGCATTTGCACTCAGTAAAATATGAAATATAAATCAAGCAACCTAATAGAGAGATGAGTTTCACTTAAGTGCTCCAGTCTCATTTTTATCTTAAATACCCTAATAATAGTGGATTACACAATATATTTGAGACGTGATCACATGTTTTATGGAACGGTATCTTTTCTATGGCAGAGAAGTGCCTCTCCTCCTCCATCCACATCCTTCTTTAACTACCAAAAAAGTCCAATAGACCTCTTTTACAAAAAACCCACAACAGTCTTCCTTTTTTTTAATAACTCAACATTTCTCCGACATGCGTCTGCAATAAACTGCGATATTATTTTTTTCTTGACACAATAAAAAAAAATATAAAATCACCAAACAACGCTGGAGCCGCCGGATTTTCCAGATGGCTCCTTTTCCACGTTGGAAAGAGCTACCGTGGGACTCAGGGATTTTCCCCAATTTGCAGCACATCCCTTCTCCGAGCACCCCAAACCTGCGAGGAGCCCCCCTCAAGGATCCTCAGCTTGAAATTCCAGGATCAGACTTGGGAGAGCTGGGATTATTTTGCAGAAAT
>NW_009716898.1:0-659 GCF_000703405.1 Apaloderma vittatum | reverse complement strand
ATCTTCACTTTAAACACGTTAGTGTACCTGCTAATTTAGTTTTTGTTTCTTAGATTGAAAAATCTTCTGAAATTTAAATATGTCTTTGAAATGGAAACTTGAATCTACGTTTTTTGTCAATTACGATGGTGATGTAATTTTTTCATCGAGTTCTGTTGCTGCAGAAATAGTCTCTCACCCTCAGTGTGTTTCTCCCTAAGGCAGTGTTTCTCAGACGGTGGCTTGAGACCCCTGGGATATTAAGTCAGAAAAAGCAATTAGATGGGTGTTGAAAGTTCTATTACAAACTCAAACAAATACATTCCCATTGTTCCAGTTCTTGCACAGCACATAATTTTCTTTCAAGGACAAAAGATCTTTTTTTAATCTCTTGTAACACAAATACCTGCATACACGCAAGATGGTTATTTTAATACAACCCTTGTCAGTGATATATCAGATATATTTTATATCTTTTTTACAGTAACTGAAAAAGGCACAATGCAAATAAAAACATGCGAAGGAAATACTCTCATAAGGAAACACAAAACAGAACGTGATGTGTTTTTGTAAATGATTTGTCACTTTTCAACTTGCATCCAAAGGGCATGCTAAAGTGTTACCACACTTGCATAGTTATGTTGTTGAGAAATATTTTTAATGTATCTTAATAAATTTCT
>NW_009716897.1:48357-64856 GCF_000703405.1 Apaloderma vittatum | reverse complement strand
AGCCGCAGGGGCGGGCTGGTTGCCTTTCTGTAACCATAATCTTTTCACCTTTTTTCCTTTGTGTTTTAACTCCAATATCTAATTTAAACGTGTGTTCGACGTCGTGCTGTTCTGTGGCAGCGGGGTTCCCTTGCTCCGGTCGTGCTGTTCGGGGAGGGGTTGGTGACACGGGTCCGGTGGCAAAGGGTGAATTTTAGAGGAGGTGGTCCGCGGCAGAATGTCCTAATTACAGTTAATTCAATTGTCCATTAAACTCCAATTTGGAATTCAAAAGTGCAGATGAAAAGAGTAGTAAAAAGATCGGTTTTTTTTTTCTTTCTCCCACACACACGTGAGCATGCACTTCTTATAAGGAGCAGATTTCAGTCATGCAGGATAAATGATCTAATTTTAAGCTACTGACAAGATACATCTGTTCCTTAAAATATACTCTTATTTGAGAATTATTAAAAACCATACTTAAAGGAATAGTCATTCTGTTATAGCTAAGCATATATTACATTTGTAGTCCACATATGCTAGTGATGTAATGCACTTTATCTTTGCCTGTGGACACTTTTAATAGTTATAATATCACGTGTGGGTAAGAGAGAAAGTTATAAATACTTTTTTTTTTAATTGCATGCAGTTGGAGAGGATATTCACTGCTTAAGAATAATTTACTTGTACTGAACTTTCCCTCAAGTGAATAGCCTGTGAGATTATTTAGAGACCACATACACTGAGCAACTCAGAAGCTGGTATTTACAGTTTAGCAGAGCTGAGGGAACCTGTGCTTCTAAGTCTGCCCTGAACAAATACCTGAAGATGCATCGTTTGCTGTGGATAAGTGAGAACTGGGGCTTTTGACAGGAGCAGCTGTCAGGACTGAGCTAAGCTAACATGAGATCAAATACGTGGGGAGATATCAATGGCAACATAAATAAACAAGCATTTTTTTAATGTTGTGCCTGTGCTGATTCTGTTCACTGACTGTCGTGACTTGTTCTGCAGGAAAGGTCAGTTCCCTTATGGGAATTCTATTCCCTTACTGTAGCTTGACTGTTAATACCTACCTAAATTGCACTAGGCCTGCTAAATGGCCACATTCACACGTTCTCGGGATAATCTAACATCCCTTTAATGTACTTGCATAGTAAGTTCCTTCTATTTCCTGATCTCATAGTCTTTCCAAACACTGTTCTCCAGTAGCACCCACCAATGCCCACCTGCTTGTCCTTCACTAGCACCCCCAGAAGCTGTGGTTCTTAACTCAGAGGTTTCCCAGGAGCAAAGACCCCAATGGGTTAGGGCACAACTCCAGCTTCTGGAAGTCTCTCCCTTATTTCAGAAAGCTCTCTTTTTCCTATCTCAACTGTTTGCTTTGTGTTTGGCTCTCGGCACTACCAAGTCAGAGGGAGAGGATAAGACATTGGCTTGGAAGACTTTCTCATTAAGGGTTCAGGTTCATTGTTCAGCCTTCTACAGCTGCGTAGTTTTTCTTTATCTTGTCTATCCTTCCTCCTGCAGTCAGTTCACACTTGCTCCCAAACAGTTACTGTGCACAGCCAGGTCCAATATGAGAAACAGAGAGACTTTAAGCCGTTGCAAATGTGCATATCCTTGCGGCTATGTAAAAACTGTGCTGTGGCACTCAAAGCCTGCTGCTCGTTACCAGAGCCAGGCAACTGGCAAGATGGAAAGATAGTGTCCTCCTAAAGAAATCCACTGAATATTTTGTTTACATTATGCTACTAAGGTTTGAGGGAGATGTAGGAACCTTTGATCATTGTATTTTGATTTTAATATTAAAATGCACCAATGATTCTTGCCTATGTTCTGTAATCAGTTGACTGTGTCAGAAATCTCTTCAACTGTGAGCAGTACAATATGAAAATAGACTGGGAGTCCCTGAGACTCAAGATTTCTGTGACTGTCTCCTCTGCTTTTGCCTCAGTTCTGCCAGAGGTGCTGCTTCAAGCCTTCCTCCAGCAAGGGATCAGGAGGTATCTGACCACTGTCCTGCATATTCCTGAGCTGTTACAACTGTCACCCTTGCTGCATCCAAAGTACCTGTACATTAAAGGTATTGATTAATTGTATTACCTGTCAGGCTAGAAGTCTGCATTTAGATGTCATGAGAGCTCAGACTGAGTCTAATTACAGTGTAGAAAAAAAAGCAGTGCGAAATGTTAGCAGTTTTTAACAGACTAGAGTAAGTGTAACCTACTTTCTCCAAGCATGGCTGATACAAAAAGATCTCAGTTTATCAGAACTATTTGAAATGCTTCAGAATTATTGCATTGTTAAAACAATTTGCAATGAAGGAAAGACTATTGTAACAGTGAAATGTATTTAAAGACTCGATTATTAAATTTTGTCCTAATTAGGTGGTATACAGAGTATAACCACTGAAAGTAAGTGCTAAAACTTGGAGAATGTTGGTATTTCTCTCATAAAATAGAAATAAATGTTTATCAAAATCACTGCTTATGGTACTCAAAACACATAAAAAGTAAAATGGTTTTAAAGGAAAAGTTTGATTACATAAAGAAATGTTCTTGCAGTCATATTTTTTCTGTCTGATGAGTCCTTTCTGTATACCAATAACTTGTGATCCCATGATTTTATCTAAGTTTGAAAGCAGTGCAAATATCTCAAAGGTTCTGCAAGCTTCTATGAGTGTTTTGAAACTCACAGCCAGATCAAAGGCAGCAACCGATGTTCTGTTTTTGTGCTGGGGGAAAAGCTACAGAGTGAATTCAAAAGTTACATGGTCTCTTTGGTCTTTCATTTGGCCATTTGTATTGGCCAGTAAGCATAAATATACCCCTAAACAACTGGAGCATGTTCTGCTGCCTCCGTACCCAACAGTAGGACACAGCGGAGGGGGTTTGTTGCGGGCAACTCAAAAAAGTTGAGAGGGAGCTGGTCGCACTGTTGATGTTGGGCACAGTGCCACGAGGCTTTAATACATGATGCAAAGAGTACAGGGAGGCTGGGAGAGAAGAAGGGTTTGTTGCAGTAGAGGCTGAGATAGATGGTGAACCATTGGAAAACAGACTTTTGATTTCCTCATTTCTTCTCACAAACGAATTAAAACCATCACCTAAATATTTCAGAGAGAGGAGAAAAAAAAAAGAAATTGAAATAGCCAAAATGCAAAGTACAAATATTCTTACCCAGAAGTCGGTGGAAGAAGCAGCAAGATCTTGCCCATCAATTAATGTTCACTTATAGTGAGAAATTCAAACCCACTGGATATTTTCTTAGAAACCTTGGGACAGAGGGAACCTCACAGAGGTTACCCAATATAGCACTCCTGCACTACATCAGTGTTATGTACAGTGTCACTGTCTCTGGCAGGAGTTTTTCTACCTTTTTCTCAGAGAATTTGCAATCAGATAGACTCCACAGCCACCTTAACTATCTTCCAGATTTCATCCCCTTAGCACCAAGTATAGGGTGAGGGAGTTCCCTAATATAGCATTCTTTATTTTCTTTGGTTCTTTGCTTTTGTCTTCTCAGAGCACAATCACCATAAGCTAGCATCTGTCTGCGAAAGACCACTTCAGTTTACTCCTATTTTTCTTTTCTCTGGGCTAAATTAATCAAATTTGTTAACAGACTATGCTTTCTAAAACTGTTGCTGGTCCTGCTGTTTTCCTCTTGGTTGTCCACTTCATTAGCCTCTTTGTCTAGGTGTCCCAGACAAGGCCTCCTGGTATGCATCTTCTGCAGATGATGTAAAATTCTCTTTTAATATACCCCACATTGAGGTCTGACTGCTTTTTCACCTTTAGCAGAGTATTGACCACTACTTGAGTCTGTAATGCTATGTAATCCTCATAACCTTTTAAAACATATTGCTTCCTAGTTATCCACTATCTTTTTTTATTTGAGGATTTGAGCCCTCCTTCCTCTGGGTAGTACTTTGCACTTGCCTTTGTTGAATTTTACCCTACTGATTTTAGGCCATCTCTGTTTTTTTTTCAAGATCATCTTCAATTCCTATTCTGTTCTTCAAAATGCTTTTAACTATCTCCTTGTTTCTTGCTGTCATTTGTTAATTTTATAATCTTTCATTTCCTCATCCAATGCATTCATTAACCTATTTAACAGAATGTAGCTGAGATCAGAACCCTTCAGAAACCTACTTGAAACATCCTCCTCGTTTGATACTACACAACCGATACTTAATTTTTGAGAATGACTTCATCACTTGCTTACCCACTCATGACCCACCTACACAATATTTCCTTAACTTGCTGATGGGAACCTTATGGTAAGTATGCAATGAATGTTGCTGATGCAGACATACAGCATATCTACTGCTTCATCACTATCCACGAGGTCAGTTGTGACTCAGAGAAGAAATTTCCGTTTGTTTCAAATCGAGTTTTCTTAACAATCCTACATTGGCTAATTTTAATCAATCTGTTATTTTCTGGGCGATTACTAAAAAGTATTTCAATAGTTCTTTTCTGAATCTTCTTGGTGATAGTTATTCCATGAGCTTCTTTATAATCTCTCCCTTCTCTTCTTCTGAAAAAAAAAAATAGTATGAAATTTTCCAACTTCAGAATCTTCCTCCCAAACACTTGAAATGGCAAGTGGTAGTAAATGTTCAAAAGATCACATCTTATCTCCAACAGAAAATGTTTTTCTAGATTAGGAGAAAATTGTCTGTCAGACAACATGTTGATGGCTTTGACTCCTAATTTTTTATGGAGAACTTGCATCTGATATGCAGATGTATCTAATACGCAGATGCAGACTCTGCATTTCAAATAAACACTGTTCAAAAGCTTTTTAAGCTTATTCACAGTTGGCAAAAGATAAGGGGATGCTGAAGTTAAGGTTGCAAACACAGTCCATTCTGCTTGTACTTTACAGAAATTCAAATGCTGGGAGACATACCCCACATCTACTGAGAGCTGTTGGTGCCTTCAGACTCTGTTGCGAGGAAACAAGCTGCAATGTACTTACGCTAAGTAGAGCAAAACTGCAACTCAGAACACCTACCAATGGCAGTCAGATTCCTGAGCCAGTTTCCTCAAGATTCCTTATTTTAAATTAAAACAAAGGTAAAACAGAAATGTCCGTGGCAATAAAGGCAGAATACAGAAACAATAAATTACAAGTATAGTAGCTGGGCTTCCTTCAGAGTGAATTTGACTTCCCTGTAACTTCTGGTTTAAAAGTTGGGCTAAATAGGAACATTAAGTGGGCAACACTCCTGATGATGGTAGAAGACTTAGTGCTGTATCTGAAAGGAGATACTAGTGTTTCAGTCACAATGTTATGAAGCCTAAAAGCTTGCCCAAATCCCAGACCTCTGGAGCAGAATGTAGTGCTGAGCCCAGCCCCTCAGCCATCCCTGGGAGAGCAGTAACACACATGGAGGAGGAGTGCTTGCTCCCCTGTCAACCAGTTTTAGCTGCAGCAAGAACAACATTTAACTTCAGCCTCTCATTTAGAGGGTAAAAATACTTCTTGTGCTTAGCCACTTAAGTCATGTATTTGGGTACGGATTAACGGATGTCCACTAAAGCCCAGCTGGAGGTGGTGGTATTGCGCACCTTCAGATTATATAGCCAGCACCTAGAACGTTTCTGTGGCAAATGAGAGATGGAGGCCTTTCTCACCAATAGCTTCAAAACCACAGATTTGAGAAGACAGCCCAACAGCACACTGGCACCTGGTCAGGTCTGGAATGGAGCAGGCAAGAAATGAATAAAAGGTAAATACACTAAGACTAGATGAAGGAGGAACCACCTGTAAATGAAAGGGTTTTTTTAAAAAAATAAGCATCAGGAAAATTAAATCTCTAGTAGGACACATGATATCAAGTAGCTAAGCTTCCTATGAGCACCTTGCCTTTGGTAATGAACCAGTTGATTACAACGAGCATCCTAATCAATACAGTGCTTTGTAACAGCTTAATATACATCCTTCACAACTATCAGGGGAGAATAATTTGCTGGATAAGAGCACAGGCAAGATGGGTTTCTTTGTTCTCTTATGACAAGAATAACATTCAGTCTTTCCAACAATATCTCAGCAAAAATTAGGTCTTTTAGCTAGAAATAAATCATGAATGCATACTATGCTGTCAAAGTCTTACACTCCTATCCTAATCTGGTCTGTACAGTGGTAAAATGCTATCTGTTTGGATTTTTCCTTGCTTTCTCTCTGTTTAGGATTTAGGGCATTCTAAACTTTTTTGAACTTTCAAAGGCATGACCCGCAGTATGATAGCATGGTAACTACTTTGGATTTGACTATATGTTAATATTCTTCAATAGTCTTCCTCCAATTATTCTATTGATGACTTTTTTTCAAATACATTTCAAAACTAAAATCGTATTTGCTTTCAGTTACATAAAATAGAAAAAAATCGTCATCTGATGTAGATTAGCATATTTTTTTCTGAAGCCAATGAAATTATATGAAGATAAGTGTTTGCCCACTCGCCTTACATACAGAAGGCAAAATCCAGAATTCCTATTAAAATGTTTAAAAAACCCCATACATCCTGTTACATTTTGTTCTAAGAATCTGCAGATGTCAGCTAATAAAAATAAACTTCAAATTAATTAATTAACTCAAATTAATTGGGAGCTAAATCACAATCTCAAAATAAGTTCTGTTTGGAAATGGTTGCTTTATACTGTGTTGTTAAGTGGATATTAGCCTTTTAACAGCTCTGCTGTTTGGTGCTGAGCTGTCCACTTGAAATAAGATGTAAACAGCAGAAGGTACTGATTGCGGACCTTGAGGTCTGAGGCAGCCCTTGCTTCCACACTGATAAAGTATTCAAAATGAACTCTCTCTTAAGATGCTGTGTATTACTTTTCATCTTGGAAAAAACAAGAATTCCCCAAGAAAGCTGGATTACCCTCTCTCTACTCTGTCCTGCCCCATGCCACACTGAACAGTCAAGGCAGAGGTGAGATATTGAAGATTCTCTGTTACCATTAATTATTATAGATTCACTATTATGAGTGAATGAGAGGGAAGTAGTGATGATATCAGAGAGGGAAGGAGAAAGGGGAGCCAAGAAAATGTCAGTTTCTGACTAATTTTTTAATAATTTGTAAGAAGAGGGCCTCTGTCTGTGGGGGTAAGAACTTCTAGCCTTTGAACTCACTAAAAAATCTTTACAGATTCTCTTCAGCCAATCCAGTATTCCTCTGGAATCCTCTTTGAAATGAATGTCAGCTCAAGAGCAGAAGAGAATTTCTGTACGTTTCTGTAAAACTGGACACACTCAAGTCTGTAGTTCACCTAAGCAAGGATGACACTCAGGAGAAAGTGCTTGTTCCCTACCGATTCTACAAACTGGTGGCTTCCGAAAAGATTGGAAGCTAATGTGGATGGAGTAGAGGAAAGATTCAACCATTATTGTCAAGAGGAAATCTGTTTCAGAGGAACATTTCAATTTACCTTCTCTAGAAAGCGTGACGATTTCCCATGAGGAATAAACCCCAAAAAGCTACTTCAAGAAACAAAAAAGAAGGTTAACTCATTTTCTAAATCTAACCTCATTCTGCAGTTCCTCTCCCTAAGACATATTATAGTCAGTGGTTCAGTTTTTGCACTGATTATCTGAATTACTTTTCTAAGGCAATTCAAGTAATAGTCACAACAAAGGTATATGAGTTACATGTTAAGTTATAGGTTCAAGGACACTTTTGTTCATATACAGTTTTCACCTAATATACTGTTGATTATTTGCTTAATATAAATAATAATTTGTGAAGGGTGCCTATTTTCCACAAATCCTGTCAAGCAGCATGGGATGGGTGTATTTGGCCTATCTTTACAGTATTACCCAGGTGCTGTTTCGATCTATGTAACATGCACCAATGATTGAAAGCTACCTTATTCAAATCTTCCACTCTCTCTCATTAAATATTTGCAAGGAACAACATCAGTCCAGTGCAGATCTTGATGATTTGTCTCTTTTGCCAACACATGCTAAACCTCTGGCAAAAAACTGTGGATGGTTTACTACTGACTGTAGTGTAGATAGAGTTTAGCCTTTGCATCCTCTTGAAAATGGAGTTTAGACAGACCACCTAAGAAAAAAAGTGTAGATTTTGAATAGTGAAGCAGCACTAACAACACTAAAAATGCCTTAGCCCTAAGTCTCTCACTCTGTCCACCTTTTGTGCATGTTACATAGATTGAAACAGCACCTGGGCAATACTGTAAAGATAGGTCAAGCACATCCATCCCATGCTGCTGGACAGGATTTGTGGAAAGTGGGCAGCCTTCACATAAAATGCTGTGGAGGACAGTTCAGGTCAATGTCTTTTTTTTTTCCCCTTACTTGCAAGATAATGTCTTCTAGTTTTACTGTGCTATGGTTAGAAGATACATAACTTCCAGCTTCATACTCAGCATCAGTCATTTTCAGCTAATATTTTCAGTAAGTGTAAGCAGCCTATGCACCACGGATTCATTTACATCACTATATTTTAGTTAAAAAATCATTTTGGAAAGTGAGACTCGGACTCTTTCAACTTTCCTCACAGATCTCAAAGAGTTATGTTAAAAGATATGTAAAGCATCCATCCTCTTCCACAAACAGGAGAGGCATCTTCTGTTTGATAAGCCAGAACTTATCAGCAATCTTATCTCAGATCTATTTATACTGCCCTTCTGCAAATGTGTTATCACTGCCCTGCACACTGTTCTAAGGCATTTTCCACAAAACCTACAGATTCCCACATCCGAAATGAGCACAACCCAGAACAAATTTATACAGAAGCTGGAACTCAGTCTTCACTTTGGATGGCTGCGTGTGGGAGTGCGTGCATGTATGTGTATTTGTGTGGGCGTACCAGCATTCATTTCTTAAATTTTGTTCCTGCTGCAAAAATGACTTGTACAGCAGTTTATTTTAATACCAAATTGCAAGGTTAGTTCATTTTACAAGATGGCAGTTTAACACATCAAGAGAAGGAGGCAGAATAGATTTTTCCTAAGATGTGCAGTGCCTGTGATACTCTGTAACAAACAGAGCAGAACAAAATTCTGGTGACCATTTTGATGAAAAAGTGAATGTGCTCAGTGAGCCAACAAGAAGCAGTAAGGGAAATCAAATATGAGACTTGATAATTTTTTCCTTTTCCAGCCACTCCATCTGAATTTCTGTAGTTTTATTTAAGGCAGAAATATTATACTTAGGGGGGGGTGTAATGCTTTTTTTAATTAAATATGCTCAATTAGTTTGTGAAAAAGCGTTTCTCTATAAAAATCAGCTGTGCTACTTGGTGAGTTCATTCCTTCCCTAAAGCTAAAATCAGCTGTAATAGCTTTCCTCCTAACTCTAGGAGAAACATTCTGTAACTTTGGCACTTTAATCTCCACAAAGGCCATATAGAAACAATCACAACAGATGAAGATTAAAGCATGAAGGCAAGCTGGCTTTAGGGCTCCATTACATTAAAAATGAGAAGAGAAAGGAGGTATGTCTTCAGAGTCTGCAAAATACTGTAGCCTGTGGTACACAAAAATGAAAAACTCAGCTGCCTGCAGCTGGCTCGTGTCCCACTGTCTCTGTGATTTAAGGCAGCAGGAGTCTCCTTTCTTCGCCTCCACCAAAATGAAAAATTTTTGCTTGTCATTTTGATGTACCTGTTGGGTAAAATTCACATCATCCTCTTAGAACCTATCATACCTTCTCTCTGCAGATTCTCAGTGTCCCAGGTCAGAGTTAACTTTCAGCGTCCCAGAAGCTCAGCCAGGAGGGACCCGTCTTTTAGGACCATAGATCCCAGCAGCCCCATCCTTACCCAAGCCGAAGACTGTGTACTGTTGGCTGGGGTTCACCAAGGTCTGCCTGAGACACAGGCACTGTTAAAGGAGGGAACACCACACGACTTATGCCTGGAAGCAGTGCTGCAGATGTATCTCCTACTGCTTTTTTCTTTGCTGTGAATGACAATGCTTTTGTACTAATGAAAAGCCATACACCAACCACACCAGGTGCCTCCATTAAACTATCAAATGTTGCAAAAAAAATTCCAATACTGAAAAAAAATCCCTTTCCTTCACTTATCTTCATATTCTGTTTAATAGCTCTGATCCTCTGACACAAATTAAGTTCTCTGCTTGCGTCTCTCTCCATTGCACTCCTGTGTATTCAGCTCTGTGTGCACACACATGCATCGACACACTTTGAACTCTATGACATTGTCCTAGGTGTTCTACTTCAACACCCTTATCCCTCCTACATTTTTGGCCCTGAAAGACTCTATTGCTTAGCTGAGGCAATGTCACAGCAACTATTCCTGGGGATGAGAAGAGGAAGGTGCATCTGGCTCGCGCAGCTGGGGAGAAGGGGATAAGACAGGTGGAAGGACCTTTGAACATTCCTGTTATGCCCAGGAGTAGTGCCTGCTGGCTATAACAGACTGCAGTGCTGAGGGGTAAGGGTTAAGTCAGCTGAGGTCCAGGGCACATATTTTGACTCAAGCTTGCAGTACTTTTATTTTTTCCACACCCTATGACCTCCACAGAGATGTGTAGCTGCTAGCCAGCTCTGCTATGTTTTCCACCGCTGTTCACTACGTTGCAGATGTTCACCTGTTACTATGCTCTAGGCCATCAAACTTGATAAATTCCTATTGCAAACAGAAGATAAGATTCATGTTTAGCAAAGTGGAATGATACCAAGCCTATTTTCATTTCTGCTACCCCGGAAATATGCATTATGCATGTATTTTACATTTATGCCAGTTGGACTCAATTCTGCATCTTCTTGTTAGCTGAAATGATTACCTTTGGTTTTGGCAGTGACGTGATGATGCTGAATATACCTGAACAGGATTTTAACTCATGATCCCACTCAGCAGCTTAACATATTCTGCTTCGAGCCACCTTTTTCTGAATGAGAATGCCGAAGTTGTTGTCCTATAAGTCACAAAGGTAGAGCATTCCCCATAGTCCTTTAATCTTCCCCATCCCTTGGAGTTTTGGTCCCTGTGGGGGCCATGCTGTGACAGGGGGAGCAAGGGCACATCCTGAGCAGCAGCACCAAGCCTGCACAGGTAGTATGGACCCAGGGAGGCTGCTGGCCTTGCCCAGCACTCTGTCCATAGTGTCCTTTGGACATTAATACAATCTGGGACCATTCCCAACAGGCTTTCTGGACACGGCCACACTGTTCAGTGGTCTGAAAGCATTTAGCCCTATGTTGCAAGCTCCACCAGGGCCACTCAACCTCTGAGTTGTCCCTGGGCCATTTTGCAAACATAGCCTAGAATTCCCACCTGACTTTGCTCCTGTCTTTCCTATTTTCATGCATTCTGCCATTTCAAGCTCAGACGTACCTCTCTAAACAGACATGCTTTTCCTCTCTGCATTCTCATTTGCAGCCAACTCTTGTATTTCCTCTTTGATCCCTTTCCTGCATTCAGTACTGCCGCTTACTCTCTTTCATTTCTTGTCATCTGAACACTCTCTCCTTCAAATCTTCTGCAAATTCCTGGTGCTCTTCCACCTTTGCTATCTGCCTTCATCTCCTTTCTTCTGCTGATTCTGGTGGCAGCACCCTGGTAATAGCACTTTTTATTGGGAAGCGATAACATATGATATTAAAGGTTTTAAATCTCATAGTTCTTCCTTTTCTCTCTCTCGTTCCTTTTCCTCTTGGTTATCTTCTCCGTTGACTTTCTTTCCATGTCATTTCGTATTAATTCCCCTCATCTTTAGAATTCACCAGCACCCTGCTATTCCCTCTGCAGCTCTGAAAGCTTTTTTTCTCCCCCTTTTGCTTTTTTAGCGGCCACTCTTAATCTTCGCAGGAACTATTCATCTCTGTGCAACACCTGTCATCTTTTGTGCCCCAGCTTCTCATTTTACATCTGGTCTGCATTTGCATAGTCTAGTCTTCAGCTGGGTTTCCTGGTGCCTTTCATTGCTTTCTCCACATCATTTTTAATCTTTTCTGTATTGCTTCTCCCTTCCTTTTTATCCCAGAGGCAGAAGAGCCCTGTTAGCTAGCTCTGTTTCATAGGAAATTTTCTTTCAACATCAAAGAATACCAGATTGCAAACACTGTTAAAATTAGTGCACAGTTCTCTAGATCCTGGTGAGTTGTAGCACTGGAAAAAGATTTATGCCCCAAGATTTCTTAATCACCCTTGTTTTTAGTGCCAATCATTGTCTAGCTCGGAGGTTTTGGCATTCAGTTTATTTCTTTTTCAACATCTGTACCTCTATCTCAGTTTTGAAAACTATAATTTCCCTAAAACCTTGCCCTGCTGTCACTAATTTTTGCCACTAAAATGCACACTGAAAGTGTACTTCTTGTTCTAGGGTTAAATAATGTCTCAAAATTCCTTCGTGGTAGGAGCTTCTACAGCCTTCCCAAGCAAGCTGGCCCCTGCCCCTCTAGCCTTGCTCCTTGTCCTCGCTAACCCCGTTTGCTACGTCAGATGATTTTTCTCGTGACAACGCAGTGAGCATGGTGAACTATTCACTCCTTCCTCTTTTGCGCGTACCATTTAGATTTTGCACATACCCCCTTTCAGGCTTCCCTTCTCTGGATTGCACTACCACAGGGATTTCAACCTTGTTTTCTTGAGTCATATGTTCTAAAGCTCTGACCATTCTCGGGTTCTCTCCTCAGGTCCCTCCGGATGTCACTCCCTGCCAGATCACTCATCCTAACACTCTAACCGTGCTTTTCTGGAAAGAAGCATTTGCCTCGCCATTAGTCAGCTCCTTCCCCAGTAAAGTTTGTTCTTAGACCTTTCTGTATGGGAGAGGAAGACTCAGTGCTCAGGTCTGTGGTTTATGTATGATCTAAACATAAGTGTGAATGCTTGTTAATACGTACAGAAATAATTCTGATATCATTTGGCACATGCTTTCTTGACTCTTCTTTAATCCTTGCACTATAAGGGACATCGCTTTTTCCTCATAATTCATGTCTTAATTCTCTTAGTAGCGTCTTTGGGCTGAGGCTACCCTTGGTTTCACTATCAGTTCCTCTACTCTACAAGACTTTACTTCTGTGTAGCTCATTTCATTTTCACTAGCAGTTTTCTTTCTCCCTAAATTTGCAGGAGTTAATTACAGGATTTGTGTTATCCATCACTATTTCATTTCTAGAATTTCCTGAAGACATATAAAGGGCCAAACACACAAAGTTCAGTGCTCTATTTCTATTTGAAATAACAGAAGGATATACCTCCGCCTACAACCAGTGACCTTTCAGGATTTGCAGCATTATATCACACTGAAAAAACTCTGATGGATGAAAAATGTAAGCGTTAGGAAAAAAGTAATATCTGGGATCCCTGGTGTAATGTTTGCAAGAAAGGATTTTATAGCAGTTATTTTACCGTTTGATTTATTCACACCTTTTGCATCTATCCTAAGGCCAAAGTGCTCAAACTTCTCAGTAAAAAAAATCACATTTATATAGATTTGTCCTCTAATGAAATGCTGGCTGCCTGTGGTAGTTTTTTCTGAGAGTTCTGTCTAAATTTTTCCTGTGACAAAGGTTGCAGCTAATGTTAAGTCTGTAATTTCCTTACAATAACTTCATGGCTCCTGACAATACTGTAGGAAATGAGGATGCCCTAAAGGGCAACACAGTAAAATGAATGGTGAGAATTTGCTTTGAGTGATACGTAAGAGCTCTCGGAAGTGGGTGTCCATCCATTGACATGCACAGACCCACACCGTGTTAAGGTCACAATGTGAACTTTTGCACTGATGTTTGTTACAAATCTCACTAGACAGTCTTTTCTACTTTTTAAAACTAATTTGGACATTTATCTGAAATAACTATAAATGCTGAAATGACACTTTCTATGTTAGATAAATCCAACAGAATAAACAACACCTGTTCTTTCACCCAAGATTCCTTTATCTCTAGCTTTGGTTCAAGTTTTTCTCTCAACTGATGCGAAGTCAAATAAGTATTCCTAAAATTTATCTGGTCCTCTTCTTTCAGTAATTCCAATAGCCTTATATAGGCTGTGGGTGTTGTCTACTTAGACTTTAGCAAAGCCTATGACATTGTTTCCCACAGCATCCTCCCAGAGAAACTGGCTGCTCATGGCTTGAATGGGCATACTCTTTGTTCGATAAAAAAAAACAGCTGGATGGCCACTCACCAAAGAGTGGTGGTGAAAGGAGTTAGAACCAGTTGGTGGCCAGTCACAGTGGTATTCCCTAGGACTAGTTCTGTTTAATATCTTTATCAATGATCTGAGGGGGTGATGAGGGTATAGAGCTCACCCTCTGTAAGTTTGCAGATGACACCAAGTTGGGCAGGAGTGTTGATCTCCTTGAGGGTAGGAGGGCCCTACAGAGGGGTCTGGACAGGCTGGGTCAGTGGGCTGAGGTTCAGCAAGGCCAAGCGCCCTAGGGTCACAACAACCCCAAGCGACACTATAGGCTTAGGGAAAAGTGGCTGGAAAGCTGCCTGACAGAAAAGGACCTGGGGGTATTGGTTGATAGGCAGCTAAACATGAGCCAGCAGTGTGCTGAGGTGGCCAAGACCAATGGCATCCTAGCCTGGATCAGAAACAGTGTGGCCAGCAGGAGTAGGGAGGTGATTGTCCCACTGTACTTGGCACTGGTGAGGACACATCTTGAATCCCATGCTCAGGGTTGGACCGCTCATGACAAGAAAGAAACTGAGGTGTTGGAGCATCTCAAAAGAAGGGCAACAAAACTGGTGAAGGGAGCATAAGCCTTAGGAGGAGCAGCTGAGGGAGCTGGAGTTGTTTAGCCTGAAGAAAAGGAGGCTGAGGGGAGACCTTGTTGGTCTCTACAACTACCTGAAAGGAGGTTGTAACACAGTGGAGATTGGTCTCTTCTCCCAAGTAACAAGCAATAGGACAAGAGGAAATGGCCTCAAGTTGCACCAGAGGAGGTTTAGATTGGATAATAAGAAAAACTTTCTTCACCTAAAGTGTTATCAAGCGTTGATGGAACAGGCTGCCCAGGGAAGTGGTTGAGTCATCGTCCCTGGAGGTATTTAAAAGATGTGTAGATGTGGTGCTTAGACACATGGTTTAGTGGTGTACCTGCCAGTGCGAGGTTGATGGTTGGACTCAATCATCTTAAAGATCTTCTCCAACGTAAATGATTCTATGGTTCTGTATTTATTCAAGCCATTACTGTCAAGATTAACCTCCAGAATTTGTTGTCCTGTCCTCTTTCCTGTCCTCTCACAGCTGTGAATGCTTTGTCCCAGTAGGTGGATTGCATTAAGTGAACCTGACAGCATCCCTTCTCAATTGTGTATCATCCTGCCGGTGGCCAGCCAGAGCTGTCAGGTTAACCTGCTGTTCAACCAGCAGCTTTATTTTGTCTCTTGATTTCTGCCCATGCACTGTGCCTGTGTGAAGGGCGCTAGAAAACACTCCAGTCTTTACATGCTGTACCTGCCCTGTCTGCATCTTTCTCGGTGGTATTCATAGAATCATAGAATGGCCTAAGCTGGAAGGGACCTTAGAGATCATTTTAATCCAGCCTCCCTGCCGCCAGGGACGCCACCTCTCGACTAGATCAGGCAACACATGGGGACCAAACGGGAATCAAACCCGCAACCTTAGCGTTGCTAGTGCTATGCTCAACTGACTGAGCTAACCGGCCCCCTATTCAGGTGTGTTGCCAAGGTCAAAACTGAGGGGAGAATTTTTTAGCTCTTTGTCTGTTCCAGCTACCTTTACCTACATGGGGTTTCAATGCAGTAGTGATGCCAGTCTGCTGTCTAGTGCTCCTGTTCTGAGCCATTTCTTTGGAGCTTTCCTTAAAGTCTCTGCAATATTTCTCACCATGTGATAATATTTCAGATCAAGCTCTGCCAGCAAGCAGCATATCTCAGATCATTTGCCTAATCCAGCCACAAACCTCACCCCCTCCAAGTCACACTAATTTCTTAAATGCATCTGTGCCAAGTATAGCTTGTAGACTTTTGCAAGCTTCTGAACACAGAAACAGGAATATTCCATACACTAATCCTTACCTGTTGATGTTTCATAAAATAATCTTTATCTGTGATAGGCTTGTGCACTTCAGAGCTCTTCATCATTAGAGATGAGATCCTTGAGTATATTTAAAAAACAGGTGGATTTTGCCCTCCATAAACAACATTCTTTTCATTTCTTCTTGTGGAAGCAGGTTTAGAAAGGGAATGGGAAAAAAAAGAAAACAAAAAACCCAAATAATTTCTCCTTACTACATAATTCCCAGGATCTGCCTCAGGGATCTGTGGCTATAACAAAGGCAGCCATCAGGCCTGGAATCCTCAAAGCCGATTAAAGAAACATTACATAAAGCTGTTGTCAATGGCTAGCAGCTGAATAATTTTACCTGAGCCAATATCCTGGCACCTGCAGTGGTAAAAGGCAATCCTCTGACATGTCAGTAAGGGGAATTTGCTTTTAATTCTTAAAGGTAGGCTAGAAATCTAGTTTTCACTTTGTTCCTACTTTTGAGTTAGCAACCTGAATAGCTAGGAAGAGCTTTTCCTAGGAGAC